>NC_057806.1:225855035-225890799 GCF_018294505.1 Triticum aestivum
AACCAAGTCGGCGGATGATGCACCCACGAAGTCGGCGCCGGCAGGACCAGCCCCTGCGGCGGAGCATGTGGTTGCCCGCCCTCAGAGCCAACAGACGCCGCAGGTGAGGTCGGCCTAACCGCCACAGGAGAGGAAAGAACAGAGGCCTCCTGCCCCGGTCTCCCTCTCAACGCCGGCACATCGGCGCTTGGCACCGGAGATACCTCCCCCTCGGTCCTCGCCCGAGGCGAAGCATCGAAAGGAGAGGGGGAAGAAGGGGCTGCCTACCCACGATCCCCCCTCTCTCGGCAAAGCCGTCAATCCCAGCAAAGTCTAAGGGTGGAAGCGTGCCCTCTAGCACGTCATCAGACTCTACCCGATCGCTCCAAAGCCTAGTGTCGGTGTCAAAATCGGCGGATCTCGGGTAGGGGGTCCCGAACTGTGCGTCTAAGGCGGATGGTAACAGGTGGCGGGGGACACGATGTTTACCCAGGTTCGGGCCCTCTCGATGCAGGTGATACCCTACTTCCTACCTGATTGATCTTGATGATGTGAGTATTACAAGAGTTGATCTACCACGAGATCGTAGAGGCTAAACCCTAGAAGCTACACTATGGTATGATTGTTGATATATATATATATATCCTCTATCGACTAGCCTGGCCTCGGTTTATATAATGCACCAGAGGCCTAGGATAACAAGAGTCCTAGTCGAATACGCCGGTGGGGAGGAGTCCTTGTCTTGATCGCCAAGTCTTGTGGAATCTTCCTTGTATGCGGCAGCTGTCCGAACTGGCCCATGAGTATACGGCCATGGGGGTCCTCGGCCCAATCTAACAGATCGGGAGATGACGTGGTGAATACCCCCTAGTCCAGGACACCGTCAGTAGCCCCCTGAACCGGTCTTCAAGTTAGGGACGCTCCTCGATTCTTCCGAACTGTTCTTCATCTTCGGTCGTCGGTCTTGCAAATTGGTTCAACAAATCTTCTCATCTTCGATCTTGAGGATCGCCAAAGTGAATCCGAAGAGTTATATGTTGGGTATCCGAGGAGCCCCCATAAGTTTCTGGCCTTTATCAATACCTTGTTATTTTTATGCCACACCTCGTGTGACGCCCCAAGACCGGAGCTTCAGATGCCTTCCAAGGTTTCCGGGTTTCATTTGTGTTTTGTTTGGTTCGTTGCATTCATCATTGCATCATGTGCATTGCATCATGTCATCATGCCATCATGTCATTTCTTTTCTTAACTCAACTAAATAAATGGCATGGATCTTTGATCCATTTAAACCGAGGGAATTCACATGGTGATTTCTCTTTATAATGTATCCTCCCAATATTAGGGGGCTATAATAAATATTTCCATTCTTTTGGAATTCACCTTAACACACTTGCAAAATAACCCCATGCCTTTTATGCTTCGAGTTGATCTCCAAACCTTGCCCAATAATTCTTTTCCCTTTTACCGGGCTCCTCCAAAATCCAAACATTTTTTTACCTTCCTAGCCCTCACTTCCTATTCGAACCATTTGAATTTAAATCAAATGAGTTTGAATTTAAACTTTGAAAAATGGCCACTCCATTTTTCTTGGATCGTGCACATTTTTGCGAGTCCGGGAATTTTATCCGCATGCCCAAATTCTTACTCTAACCTTCTCTCCTCTCTTTTCCTTTCTATTTATTTCTCTGTTTTTTTTTAAAAAAGGTAATAGGAGAGAGGAGAGAGACCAGCATGCCGGCCTCTAGGGGCCATCCCTAGGCCCAACCAACCGCCGGCCTCCCTAGGTCAACTCCTGGGCTGGCTCCAAGGCCCAGCCGCCCCCACCAGTTTCCATAACCCTAGCCCGATCTCCCTCTCCCTCGATTCCTTCCCAGCGCTGTCAGAGAGAGAGATATCGACAGCGCCAGGGTGCCCGGTTCCTCATCTCTCGATTTCTCGCTCTCTCCCGATCCAATCCCCAGCTCTCTCCCTTCGATTCTCCTCCTGGCGCCGACACTCACAGGGAGAGAGAGTGCGGCGCCACCAGGCCGCCGTCCCGCGACCTAAGCTCCTCTCGCCCTCCTAATCCTTCTGCATGTCTCGGCCTCCTTCGCCGGGTGCCATGGCCGCTGCCGCTATGCTCCCAGCGCGCCGCGCCCTGCTTCTCTTCCCACGCCAGCGAGCCTTGCCCGTGCCTCCTTGCCCGCGCCGGCCAGCGTGCTGCCCGGCGAGCCCCTCCCTGGTGCCGCGCCTGTTTCCCCTCCTGCATCGCCTCGGTTCTCACCTGAGATGACGACGAGCGCCCAGAGCAGCACCTCCCTCTGTTCCCTACGCCGCTGCATCGCCGGAGCAGAAACTCCATCCACCCCGACCTTCTCGTCACTGCTGTGCCCGTCCCCGGCCACCGGTGGCCTTGCCGGAGCCACCTTGCCTCGCCTCCTTCTGCAGGCCCCGACGACACAAGCCCCGACGCGACCGCCCTTGGCTTGCCTGCCTTGCCTCGCGCGACCCGCATGGCCGCCGGCCATGGAGACCACCATGCTGGCCTATAGCTTCGCGCACACCGCCGCTGCCCTCCTCTGCTCCGCCTCCGTTGCGTCAAGGAACCCCGGCCATCTCCTGCTCCTCGCCGACCTTCGCTGGGTGCGCCGACGCTTCCCTGTTTCAGGCCAAGACCGACGCCGGCCATTGCTTCTAGCCCGGCTCGGCCACGCACCAACAACCAGCAGCTCAAGTTGGCTCCATTCATCTCCGGTGACCTCCTGAGGCAGAGCCGTGCAACACCCCAATGCACCCGTGGGCGTCAAGTACCTCTACCAAAGACTCCTACCGAAGACATGTGAACGACTACTACCTGAAACGAGCACCAGGACGACCCTCGAAGAGTTCGGATTGGTCAAGTTCATCTACGTGTGTGTACGACTACATACCCGGGATTCGTCTAGTACCTCTACAGGAGACCTGAACGTCTACGAACGGTGCACGACGCCTGAAGGCCTCGGATACCATCAAGTACTTAAACCGGCAAGGCTACACGGACGTTCGTTCCACTACTACACCGAAACGGCAAGGTCGACTATGTTTTGTTACCCCGTCCGGAGTCGTCAAGTACCCGAAGACCATATTGGCACCAAGTACATCTATCGCCATCTTCGGAATCGCTAAGAACGTCAAGAACCCCTTCGAGATGACGAGACCGACAAGTTCAAATGACCGCAAGTACCTCTCCGAAAACAAGACGTATACCGCTACCGTCGCAAGAATCGAGACCGACAAGTCCGAAGATGCAAGTACCACTCCGAACCAGGTACAACGACCGTCGTTGAAGACCCGTGTAACGCAAACGTCAAGTTCAAGTACCGTCGCATGAACTGCTACTTCCCACGATGACCTGGTGAACAACTACTTCCCTTCGACACGTGTACCCCTACCGCCGAATTCGATCCGTTCCGATAATGCACGCTTCGAAGGTATAACCCCGAGACAACCGTCCGAGAACGAATGCTTGCGATGTTTGAGATGCTCGTGTTTGCACCGTGCCCAAATTGTCGCTCGTTTCCTTGTCGGCAAATCGTGGGACACCCGGAATTCGGGAGCGCCCCACCATCTTTTGCACGCATCCGCACACTTCTCCTTTGCATCGGTAATTCGATTGAGTTACCGGGACCGGAACATTGCCGTGGCACCATTTTCGTTATCGTTGCCGTGGCACCCTTTTCCTTTCCACCACGGTGACAAATGCTTCAAATTGCTCTTGTCAACTTTTAATAAAATTGCATAAACTTGATCATGTCATCTGCATCATGTTAACAACATTAAGATGGTTTAAATTGTTGTTTGCGTTAATTTACTAATGCATATGGGGATTTACCGGATTTGTTGTTTGCTATATCCGGCCCCATTTAAATTGTTTAGATAGATATTCCCTTTATGTTTCACCTCTTGACATGCTTAACAACATTTAATATTGTTGGGTACATAACCAAGAGAGAACTAAATAATTGATGTGGTGTTCCGTCAATATGCAACCCGTTGCATATTGAGCTCCAGTTAATGTGTAGTTTTGGTTGTTGCACTTTGCCATGTCATGCATATTTAAACCGTACATGCATCATACTTGTTGTGCATCATGCCATGTTGTTGTAGTGGTTGTTTACTATGTTGTTTGCTTCTTTCCGGGTTGCTTTTCTCGTGAGCTTCGGTTCCGTTCCGGAGTTGTGAGGATCCGTTCGACTTTGTCCGTGTGTCTTCTTCATGACTCGTTCTTCTTCCTTGCGGGATCTCAGGCAAGATGATCATACCCTCGAAATCACTTCTATCTTTGCTTGTTAGTTGCTCGCTCTTTTGCTATGCCTATGCTACGATACCTACCATTTGCTTATCATGCCTCCCATATTGTTGAACCAAGCCTCTAACCCACCTTGTCCTAGCAAACCGTTGTTTGGATATGTTACCGCTTTGCTCAGCCCCCCTTATAGCGTTGTTAGTTGCAGGTGAAGATTGGAGCTTGTTCCATGTTGGAACATGGATATTTTGTTGGGATATCACAATATCTCTTATTTAATTAATGCATCTATATACTTGGTAGAGGGTGGAAGGCTCGGCCTTATGCCTGGTGTTTTGTTCCACTCTTGCCGCCCTAGTTTCCGTCATATCGGTGTTATGTTCCCAGATTTTGCGTTCCTTACGCAGTTTGGTTATAATGGGAACCCCTTGACAGTTCGCCTTGAATAAAACTCCTCCAGCAAGGCCCAACCTTGGTTTTACCATTCGCCACCTAGCCTTTTTCCCTTGGGAGTCACGCATCCCGAGGGTCATCTTTATTTTAACCCCCCGGGCCAGTGCTTGTCTAAGTGTTGGTCCGAACTAGAGCCACTTGCGGCTCCACCTCGGGGAAACTTGAGGGCTGGTTTTAGCTGTACATAGTGTTCATCCGGTGTTGCCCTGAGAACGAGATATGTGCAGCTCCTATCAGGATGTCGGCGCATCAGGCGGTCTTGCTGGTCTTGTTTTACCTGTCGAAATGTCTTGTAACCTGGATTCCGAGCCTGATCGTGTCTTCCCGCTAGAAGGAATATCCTTCGTTGACCGTGAGATCTTGTGATGGGCTAAGTTGGGACACCCCTGCAGGGATATGATCTTTCAAAAGCCGTGCCCGCAGTTATGGGCAGATGGGAATTTGTTAATGTCCGGTTGTAGAAAACCTGAAGTTGACCTTAACTAAAATACATCAACCGCGTGTATAACCGTGATGGTCTCTTCTCGGCGGCGTCCGGGAAGTGAACACGGTGTTGGAGTTATGCTTGACGTAGGTTGTTCTAGGATCACTTCTTGATCATAGTTGTTCGACCATGCTTTTGCCTTCTCTTCTCGCTCTCTTTTGCGTATGTTAGCCACCATATATGCTAGTCGCTTGCTGCAGCTCCACCTCATACCTTTGCCTTACCCATAAGCTTAAATAGTCTTGATCGCGAGGGTGTGAGATTGCTGAGTCCCCGTGACTCACAAATACTTCCAAAAACCAGTTTGCAGGTGCCGTTGAGACGTGCAGGTGATGCAACCAAGCTCAAGGAGGATCTCGATGAAGATCTTGTCCTTTGTGTTGCTTTGTTCTAGTTGATCAGTAGTGGAGCCCAGTTGGGGTCGATCGGGGATCTGTGTAGCATTTGGGGTAGTCTTCTGTTATTTTGGGTTCCGTAGTCGGACCTTGATTGTATCTGGTTGATGTAATGCTTTATTCATGTAATTTGTGAAGTGGCGATTGTAAGCCATCTATGTATCTCTTTCCCTTATGTATTACATGGGTTGTGTGAAGATCACCTCACTTGCGACATTGCTTTCAATGCGGTTATGCCTCTAAGTCGTGCTTCGACACGTGGGGGATATAGCCGTATCGAGGGTGTTACACCTCGGGTTTGAAGTTGTTCCTGGGAGGCAGTGTCCTCTTGCGTCCGAGCTCTAACGCCGGACTGCATTCGAGGTATCTTTTGCAGCCGAGCACAAATGTCGGACTGCTTCCGAGCTCCAACGCCGAAATGTGTCCAAGCTCCAACACCGGACTATATCCAAGATGTCATAGATCATCTTGGTCCAAAAAAGTTGAAGGAGTTTAGCCGAGCTTAATGCCGGAAATGCCCTCTATGGATCTAGCCGCTAGTGCCCGAGCTTTATGCCGGACTGCTTCGAAGGTGGTGCACCACCCCGACCACGGGCTGATTTTTTGTGAATATTTTTAACTGGTGCAGTTTATTCTCTGCCGATGTATATCCAGTAGCCCTCAAGGTGAGATGCACCTGAAGGCAAGCATAAAACCGCTGTTCCTAGTAGCCCCTAAGACTCAGGTCGATGCATGAAATCGGCCCAAGGTTCAACTCCTAGCTCGGTAGCATACAAAGGAATAAAAACGCAGTGTAATATATTAGAGATAATAGTGATCGGCGAACGGGCCCCTGAGAGAGGGTCATGAGAAGTCGCCGTGATATATTAGATTGATGCCAGATAGGTCCAGATGGTACTTATTGTTGTCTGAAGACGTGCTTTCCCATAGTTCGATCAAGCCGAACACTGAGCCCTTTGAATTTTCTACATTGAATAGGCAATGCAGTAGCCCCCGAGACACTGGTCGGGTGGCAACACCAGATCAGGGGATCGATGTGCCCCTTTAATATTTGTAAACAATGAGCGCAAAGCCTAGTAGCCCCTGAGCCTTAACGTAGGAGGCAAGCACAGGAGCCGGGCAACCCAACTATTGACTGAAGACACAATTCGAAACCGATGCATATATGGCAATATTCGAGAGTGTTTTTGCCGAATCTCTAAAGGTGTCCGGCGTTGCACCATGAGAGTAATGTTGGAAACACACAAGTAGTTTAAAAGTACCATTGGCTTGGAAAACCAAAAAACGTCAGTGAAAACCTGACGTCCGAATAAGATCAAGTGTTCGGTGCCAATCTGAAAATTGGACTTTAGAGAAAAAAGTGATTCTGTCATGCTTTAACATGACACATCCTATCTCAAGACTTCAAGCGGGTCAGCCTACGGCATCAACCTCCTATCCCGAAGGCGGAGTACTTCTCATTAGGCTAGTTTAGCAAACTAAACTCTAGCGGCTTTGAGAGAGAAATTAGGCTCCTCGGCTAGTGACCACACACTCGTGTCGAAAAAAGAAGTGATCTTTCCCTAATAATAAAGCATGGATTGACTCCGTGGGTTCACCGTCACAATACGCTTCTTCTCGTGATTTTACGCTTTCAGTTTGAATTTAAAACATATTCGAGGTGGTACTAAATTTACGTTAGGCCATCATCCGTCGCCCCCTGACTGGGCTACGCATCCACCAAACCAATCCGAGCAGGACTCTAAGCCACACAACGTGGTTAAGCAGCACCGAGCCCTGACGCCCCACGCCCCGACCTGTTTTTCGCCCAAGAGAATTGACGGCCGTCGCCGCACCCGACCAATACGACGAGGTGGGCACGCCACCTCCCAGCTCCTCCCATCCCCGATCTAGAGCACCAACCTCTTCTCCTCCCTCCACCATGATTTGGCAGCAGCGCCAGGACCTAGGTCACCGGCGATGATGCAAATTTGTCTGGTTGCTGTTTTGCTAATAGAGGAGAGATGGTTGGGCACTGCTGCATGCGGTGGGCTTCAAGATCGGATCCATAAGAAGACCCCATCTCTGGATCAACACAAGTTTTGCCGGATCACACTCACCGAAAAATGACGTAACGGGTGGCTGGGCGACTCATCAGCAACTCCGGCGCCTCTCTAGCTCCATAGCCACGCGCGTGCAGCGTCGTCTACCCAAGCACCCACCTGAGCGGTGAGGAGCAATGAAGAACACGTGTATGGAGTAGCTCCCGCATTGATTTCCTTCGCGTAGAAGTACGCGGATCTCTGGATGGACAAAAGCTATACGCGTACACAAATCTCCGATGCGGGCGAGCGGACTTCAGCCGACTTGGATATAGACAATACACGGCGAGCAACGACTGGGCACACGACCCTCAGCCATGCCACATGCATGCGTGGCCTCCAAAGACACGTGAACACCGGCAGAATCACTGCATTTGCATGCAGCCGGCTTACGTCGTGTGCTACTCATGCCGGCAAGATGGATCGCATCAGCATGCAAGCACACGACCAACCGCGTAACACATGATACGTCTACAATATTGGAACACCAGCCGGTACACTGACACCAA
The DNA here is from genome assembly GCF_018294505.1 of Triticum aestivum. NCBI lineage: Eukaryota > Viridiplantae > Streptophyta > Magnoliopsida > Poales > Poaceae > Triticum > Triticum aestivum. Next base: position 225,863,201 of record NC_057806.1, read on the forward strand.
GACAACATCCGCACCAGCGAACCTGCAATCCTGCATCAAGTAGCCACTGAACGGCTGCACCTAGCGATTTGCATCAAACCACTGATCTCTGCACCAACCCCACGCCACGACGTTCTGTATGATTGCATCACGCTAAAGAAAAAAGATATCCGTCGAGCACGTCTTCCAGAAGCGACTCCGACATGCACCATCCACACACCAGCTGTTGTGGAAAGAGATGCAATTCTTCACCGACTTTTCCGGTATGACACCACATCGCCACTTCATTGCCGCGACGGACGTCTCCAAGAGACGTGTAATCATCGACAAGCCGCTGCAAGGCTAGTCGATTTACCCAAGCTACTTCAGCCATGATTGATTTTAGTGGCGCACTGGGAGGAGACAAACAAATATGGAAAAAGCACGAGATGAAATAGGAAAAGCGATGTTGTGAGGAAAACATATGTGCAATAAACATAAACATTTTATTATGGTGCTAAGTCTCTTTTTCTCCCGTTGCAACGCACGGGCCTTTTGGCTAGTAAATAATAATAATAATAAACTTTGCAACGACTAAGAAGAAGAACACTTATTATAAAACGGCTCATATAAATTTAACAGCCCCCAAGTGACTTGGGTAAAAGAATTTTATATATAATGATTGTATGTACCAAAGTACTTATATCATATCTGTGTTCACCCAAAATTTATACGCGTCTTAACCGATCGTCGGCTTCTCCCTCTTCGGTCAAGGGCCGAAAAGTGTTATGTACTCCACCTGTCGAGAATATCGACGGTGTTTCCGATAACCAGGCAATCAGGCCATAAGGCTGTAACAGACAAATCACGCTCAGGGAACTTATGCTATATTACTGACGAAGTGTAAGAAGCATCTTCGAAGAAAATAGTACCCCCACCGATACCTTTGTTCGGTTGCTCATTGCTACTATGAGACTTGTGCAATAGATTTTTTGTACTCATGAGTTCCGTTGTGTGCCGACCATAGTTGAAAATAATAAGAGCGCTATCTTTCGACTTCACCCGGTCTGAGGTCCGGCTCGGATGACCCGATCATGATAATCGCAGAGGTGCTCCCTTTACTCCCTAGCCGAACAATCGAGAACGTAGGGGTAAACACAGGAGCGAGGCAACCCAGCTTGCAAATCGCTTAAGTCAACATGGTGCATATTGTGGCGTAATACACGAACAAGGAACGAAGCCATACAAGTATAATCATTTGCAAGAGGAAAGGCTTCATAAAGGAAGCCCCCAAGTAAACGGGGTATTTGAATTTGTGTGTCACAAAAAAAGTTTTGACAAGGAAATTTTTTACAAGCAACTTTTTTCAAAAAAGTATAATGCTTGGTCAAACCGAACACAAGTTAAAAATTTAAAACTTTGAGCATGAAGGCAACTTAGCTGGTTAATGTGTTCGGTATTGATGACGCGGTCCGAGCTTGATGCGGGACAAGGTTCCATCCCCCAAGCCGGTCCCGAGGTGGCGGAGCAAAGAGCTCGGCACTCCGAAGTGGTGACATAGCATGGTCAATGCAGGCCGGTAGAGTGATGCCGAAGTCCCCGGCATGGGGTAATGAAGTGTTGACGAAGCCCCCCATCCAGCCGAGGTGATGTGGTATGTCAGTACGCTGAGTTGACGATACTGCCCAACCCGGATCATTTTCCTATGCACAAAAAATAGTGCAAACCGGAGATAATAGTAATAATAATAATAATAATAATAATAATAATAATAATAATAATAAAATCATTGCATAATAAATAATTTATGCAAAGTGAATAAAAAATATGGCCTGGCGCCGAAGTCAATGTTGATGCAGGGCGTCGGCATGATGCGGTAAAGGTGTGGCAAAGCCTGAATTCACAGGTCGGTCCGAGTTCCGGATGCGGCGTTCGCCAGACTATGTACGGAAACTGACCGAACCAGCATGCGACCGTCATTAATGCGGCCACCATTTGATAGACCTGTGTACATATGATGGATAAACCAGAGTAATAATTCCTTGGAAAAAATGAACCCAAACAAGCAAAAAATACTTGGATTAATAGCACCTGGTTTATTTGTTGTAGCAATCCGAAGAAAGGTGATTACCAAAATTGGGACTCGATCCGCACACCCATTGCCTGATGGGCAATAAAGCGACGACATGACGACGCTGGCAAAGGTTGGCTGGCCGAGGCAAAACCCTCGGTCCAGCTAACGTGACGGAGCTGGTGGGCTAGTGATGCCGAAGTCTCCGGAGTAGGTTGATGAAGAGATGGCGAAGCCCCCGGTCCAGCTGAGATGTCAAAGCCTCGATGTCAGCCGATGAGTCGAAGTAGGTCGGTGTGATGGACATCGGCTTGAAGAAGCAACAGTGCGGCCCTGCCGATGCCGGTCGTGACGTGGTCAATGCCGGCTTGATGAAGTGACCGTGCGGCGATGCCGGTGTGCCCGCTCCGTGTAATCCGTGGGGTGGCGATGTTGGTGATGATTTATCCTTCGCGATGCCGAACTCTTGTTTGGCTTGCCGAGATAATGATCCGAAGAAGTAGAGCTCGGCTCAATAAAGTGACAACATGTCTAGCGCAGGTCGGCAGCCGTAGAGCAAAATTATCGGGCTGGTTTGACACCAGCGCGATGGTGAAGATCATATTGGAAAAGACTTCAAAATTAGCGGGATGTGTTTGGGAGCAAAACACAATACCCCATACAAAACTTCCTTGAAAAAGGATGTCCGAAATCCCGTTCATAAAAAAGATGAATTCGGGTCGGATTCGTTCCCGCGCAGAAAATAGATCCAAAAAGTGATGCACTAATCGGAAGGTTCCCGGAGTTTGGACGGTCGGATTGAGCTGAAATTTTGAGGGATGGTTGATATAGGAATTCTGCAGCCGATCAACGGTTGGATCTTCCAAAGGACGTCCGAGCTAGAAGCTGGACACCACGCCCTAAACTCGTCCAGATTCCCGTCCAGATTTGACAGGGCTCCGGTATATCGTAGATTGTCGGAGATTCCTTCATCGGAACTCGATGAAATTTTGCATGGCTGTTGTAGACGTAATTCCGCACTATTCCACCAAAGAAATTGTCAAACCGACGCTCGAGGAGGCGGTGACGGCGCATACGAGTTCGCTGTCTAGAAAAATAGCACGACCGCCCGAGGGCAATGTTGATGTTGAGCCCTCGAGCTCCATGGATGATTCCTCTATGATCATGATAGAGATCGGAGTTGATGTTGATGAAGGCCCCCATCCGAACATGACGATCGGAGATGAAGCACGGTCCACGGTCGAACCAAGGTGACCAGTCTAGCCGGCGACGAAGATACCGGCGTCGCAGTTGATCTGCGGGCTAGCAATTGATCCTTTTGCCGATCACACAGCGAAACTCTCAATGAAAGCACCAATGTCGGTGTCAAAACCGATGGATCTCGGGTAGGGGGTCCCGAACTGTGCGTCTAAGGCGGATGGTAACAGGAGTCGGGGGACATGATGTTTACCCAGGTTCGGGCCCTCTCGATGGAGGTAATACGCTACTTCCTGCTTGATTGATCTTGATGATATGAGTATCGCAAGAGTTGATCTACCACGAGATCGTAGAGGCTAAACCCTAGAAGCTAGCCTATGGTATGATTGTTGTCGGGTGGTAGGTGCGACATATGCCAACGGGTGGCTTATCGTTGTGGGAGCCAATAAGACATCGCCGGTGCCTGGAAACGGGATAAGGCGAAGACATGCACGCCGGCGGATCTTACCCAGCTTCGGGGCTCTCCGTGGAGATAACACCCCTACTGCTGCTCTGCGGGGTCTCCGCATGTTCACTAGATGAATCAGGTGGCTACACAGCGCTCCTTGAGCTGGTCGGGGGGGAGGAGGAAGAAGGGAACGGCTAGCCTGCTTCTTCTCCTTGTATGGTGTCTAAAACTAGCAAGGGGTCGAACCCTTTGCATGGGTGCACCGGGGGGGTTTATATAGGCCTACCCCCCGGGGGTACAATGGTAATCCGGCTGGGCGCGGGGCCCAGCCGTCTGTGACTGCGCTCGCCGGCTTCCGCGCCGGCTGTTGGGGCCCGCCGGCTGCCAACTCCCCGGCAACAGGCAGGCCCCACTGCCAAGGGTCTTGTCGATGGCTGGTTACTGTTGCCTCATCCTGATGACGAGGGCTTCGTCGAGGTAAGCGTGGCTACAGTGCCGCCATCCTGCGGGCGATTACCGTAGCCTTACCGCGTCTTGCCTCCTTAATGGGGCGTCTTCTTCGAGGGGGGAAGCGAGCCGGCTGCGGGGAGCCGGCCCCGTCTCGGGCCGATTGGGGGAGACCAGGCCGCCTTCGGGTGTCTCTCTGCCCGAAGGGACCCACCGCCCGTGGGCCATACTGGTAGCCCGTCGTGGATGACATCAGGGTCAACATGGCAACAGTGCCGCGTCGAACGGGTCATGGCCACTCCGCACGGCGCACTGTGCCAGGCGTGCTCCGGGATTCGGGGGTGGAAGGCTTTACTGTAGCCACGCCCCGTCTCATCGCCGTTAGGTGGGCGCAAACTTTGTGGGTACGGTCTTGACCGCTTTATGGGGAGCCGGCTTCTTGGAGTAGGCCTTCTCATGGCCGGCTTCTTGGAGTCGGCCTTCTCATGAGGGCGAAAGTCGGACCGCCTTTCGAAAGCCGGCCCGGGTTGCCGCCAGCTAGGGGAAGGCTCCCCCATGTCTTAGATTCTTGAGAGCCGGGCGGGCTCGTAACTTTTTCCAGAAGGGCTAGGGGAAGCCGGCTAGGCTACCCATGGCTATTTACTCCGACAGTAGTCCCCGAAGCTGATCGAGCTCCGAGGTGAGCAGGGGGACGAGAAGCTTGGTCAGCTTCCCATCCTGAAGAGCCGGCTTAGCGGGCGTATGCCGACTTCAGAAAGCCCCGCGTCTTGTAGGCGAGAGGAGGGGGGGCAACCCGAGTGCCGACTACGGGCCCCCCCGTGGCCACGTGGCAGCGAGATCCTGCGAGCGCACGCGCGCGACGGGACGCCGCCGCAGGCCCGGGCCCGCCACTCGCGAGCCTTGGTCCGGGCGCGGATCTTCCGTGGCCCACAGGGGCCGCTCGCCTTCTCGAGGCAGTTTCGGTTCGCCGTTAAGGCTCGATAATCGCGGGACGTGGGGAGTGGGCGCGATCGATCCCCACGCTTCCCCACGCCGCGCCTCCTCGGCTCCGCCACGTGAGCCTATAAGTAGGGGGAGGAGGGAGAGCGACAGAGGTTCGCACGCTCCCTCCCGCTCCGCCCTTCCTAACCCTCGTCTTCTTCCTTTCGCTGCCGCCGCAGCTTCCCGTCTTAGCGCCGTCGCGTCTCCACGCCACCTCGCTCCCATGGCGTTGTCAAGCTCCTGGGACGGCTCCAACGTCCATGAAGACCACGTGGAGTTCCTTCGCCGGACCCGGCGCCTGCCCGGCACCGACCGCGTACAGGTCCGCCTGGCGCCCGCGAGGGAGATCTCGCCGGCGCCGGAGGAGGGCGAGCGGGTCGTCTTCCGCTTGCACTGCCTGTGCGGCTTTGGCCTCCCGGCGAGCGGGTTTCTGCGCTCCTTCCTTGACTTCTACCACCTCCAGCCGCATCACCTCACGCCCAATGCGGTGATGCTGCTGTCGGCCTTTGTCTCCCTCTGCGAAGGCTTCTTGGGGCTGCTCCCCACGCTGGAGCTCTGGGGAGAGTTCTTCCAGAGAAAGCTCGGCACAGTCGTCGCCGGCGTGCCCGCTCCCTGCGGAGCCTTCATCGCCATGAGGAGGGCGAGCGAGAACAATCCGTTCCCGCCCATCCCCCTAATCCAGTCGGTAAAGGTCTGGCAGAGATCTTATTTCTATGTGAAGAACGTCGCCGAGCAAGAAGACTTCATCAACCTGCCGGCTTACGTAGCCGGCCCGCCGGCTGGGAGGCAGCCCTCGTGGAGCTTCCGGTCCCTGTCGTTGTCTCCGGCCGGGAACGCCGCCATCTCCCGGCTTCGGGTGCTGGTTTAGTCGGAAGGCTTGCGCGGGGCCGACTTGGTGGCCACCTTCGTGGAGCGCCGGATCCTTCCTCTCCAAAGCCGGCCCCACATGATGTGTCAGATGAGCGGCCGCTTCGACCCAAGCCAGCTGAGCACATGGGAGATGCCCCACACGGAGGTGGCGCTCATGGTCAATTATATTGCCAACTGCAAGCTCGGCGGGGACTGGCAATACGGCAAGGCGCCGTATTCTCGCGCCAATCCTCCACCCGTGGTAAGTTTCTCTCTTTATCTTCTTTGTTGTCGTCAGCCGGCTTCGGGACAGCCGGCTTCTGACCAGTCGGTTTTTTGAGCAGAACCCTCTTCTTGCGCCGGCGGCCGGGGTGGCAGGGATTGAACGCCAGTACGCCCCCGACCGCACGGTGGATGACGTTGACGATCTGGACTTGGGGGCGGCCGCCATGGAAGATGCCGTCGTGGGGGATAGTGCCGAGCCCGGAGGCTCAAGGTTCACCACGAGCTTCGAGGACTGGCCGGACGACTTCGAAGCCGAAGTCGCTCCGCGTCGCCAGCCGGCGACCGACCAACAGGGCGCGGGCTCGTCTGTCACGCCGGTTGCCAGCGGCGCGCAGAAGCGCCGGGCCGCTCTAGGTCTCTTTGGCAGTCGGCCGAAGAAGTCCAAGCCTTCCGCCGCGGCGACAAAGCGAGATGAGGCGGCCGCGAAGGTGGCCCGCTTCCGCAAGGCTGTGAAACAGCCCCAGGCGGTCTCGGCGTAAGTCTTCAATTACCTTACCACATTCTCATTATTGTTCTCTTTTTCTTCGAATGTCTTCTTAACTTTTCCTCGCTTGCTGGACAGGGCACCACTTTCCCTTGAGCGGGGCCTGGGCGGCTCCATCGTGGGGCCGGCTGGAGGGTCTTCGAGCTCCCGCCACGTGGACCCCCGCATCGATCTTAGGGAGGCCACAGAGCGGAACGCCCGCGAGGCGCGGGAGGAGCGCGAGGCGACGGAGAAAGCAGCCGCCCAGGCGGCGAAGGAGCAGGCCGAAGCGGTAGCCAAGGCCCAGAGGGAGGCGGCTCCCGTGGAGACGGAGGCGGAAAGCTCGCGCAGCCAGCCTCCGCTGCTCGCCGTTCCTCTCTGAGCCGTAGCCCCCGACACCCCATTGCCCTTGGAGGAGGAGATCATCCAAGACCCGCCGCTGTTGGAGAGGGAGGAGGACCCCGTGGCCTTGGCGGGGAGAGCGCCTCCTGCGGCGCCAACCGGAGCGGGCCAAGGCGGTCAATCGTCAGCGGCGCCAGAGGAGCCGGCCCGAGGTAAGCCGGAGAGCAGAGCCGGCCTCGAGGTGCAGCTGGCGACGGGCCGGCGTGCTGGGGGAGGCGCCGCTCCGCCAGAGTTGCGCCGAGCCGCGGGCGCAGGCCAGCCGGCGGGAGATCTGGAGGCGGCCAGCACCGCTGTGTCCGAGTGGACTCCCAGCGGGGGGACTGGCGAGCTGGATGCGGCGGCTCAAGGGGTCCGGAGCCGGCTACAAGCTCAGGCCGCCCTGCTGCAACAACTCAACCAAGAGTTCTTGTCAACGCGAACCACTATCCGGGTGAGTCCTTCGCTCTTGGCTGCTTTGCTTTCTTGATTTCTTCCGTGGGGGCGCGTCAGCGCACCCACTGGGTGTAGTCCCCGAGATTCGGGCCGACTACTGCGCAGTCGGGTCGGATCTTTCTCGACGGCTATTTTACTTTGCTTTTTTCTGAATTTCCAGGAATACCACAACCTTCGTGCTGCCGCCTTCGACTCCCAGGCTCGAGAGTTGAGCCGGCGGACCGACGACCTGGCCGACAGCCGAAGTAAGTACTTGGTTTTGTCTGTCTCCTGTGGGGGCGCGTCAGCGCACCCACTGGGTGTAGTCCCCGAGATTCGGGCCGACTGCTGTGCAGTTGGGTCGGATCTTTCTTGACGACTCTTCTCTTATTGATTCTTCTTTTTCTTTGTCTTCAGGGGCCAACGCCGACTTGAGGAAGGAGCTTGGCGAAGCGACGGCCGCCCTTTACACCAAAGAGGCCGAGTGCGCTGCCTTGGTCCAGGAACGGGATTGCCTGGCCAAGAAGCTGGCCGACCAAGAGGAAAGCCACAAAGCGGCCCTGCAGGCGGCGCGGGAAAGTGAAGACGCCTTGATGGCGGAGTATGAGATGGCGGCGGCGACCTGGTCTGAGACCCGGCGAGGCCTGGACGAAGGCTTTGGCCGGATCGAGGACTTGATCGACGGTAAGCTGCCTTCCTTGGCCCACCCCTGCCCCTTGCCGCTTGGGTTTTTTTGACTTATCTTGAGCTGTTGCAGGTTACTTCCCGGGCTACTCTACCTTCGCCGCCCAAAGCATTGAGGCCCATCGCGAGGCGCGCCGTCAAGCGGGGGCTGACATTGCGCCGGATGCAAACCGGACCCTTGAGGAGCAGCTCCTGGCTGTCCAGGCACGGTTGCAGCCGGCTCATCAGATGCTTCGCCGGCTCCAACGTGTCGGGGTGCAAGTGTTGGTCGCCCTCTGGCCCGGCGAGACGATCCCCCGCACCCCAAGCCGAACTGCCAACTGGCTGGAAGCCGCAGTTGGTCGCTTCGAGGCTTGGAAAGCGTCAGCGGCCCGCCTCGGAGCCGGGCGGGCGTTGGAATTCGTTCGGGCTTGGTACCCAGGGCTGAGCCTGGACCAGCTGCGCACTTGGCGGATGGAGGCCGACGCGGAGCTGGAGGAGGTGAGGCCAGCTATCGCTCAGCGAGCTTCGACGATCACCGAGTGCACCGACATCAGCGTTTTCGCACCCGAAATCGATGATGACGGTGTTGCTCAGCCAGAGGAATGGTTCGGGCTGAACCCGGCGGTGGGCGAGGACTCGACGGAGGAGATTGCCTCCAGCGATGAGGGCAAAGAAGACGAAGACGAGGACGGCGAAGACGTCGAGCCGTCTGGTTGAACAACCAACCGACCTCAGGCCGACCGTGCCTCCAGCAACGAGGCGCGTGGAAGCGCGCCCTCTGCGGGAGGCGGCGACCAAGCCGAAGTTCGTCAGCCGGTCGCTCCTTCAGCCAGCACGACCGTCTCCGCCAACCAGTCTGGCTCGTCGGCCGCTCCGCCAGCTTGACCTGCCGTCTTTATCTTTCCTGCTTTGTTGTCTTTGAACAATCTTTGTTAAGTTTTCGCAGTTCCACCCACTGGGGGTGTATCCAAACTATGTTGAATGCTGGCCTCTCGGAGGTCTTTTCATGTAAATATTATTATGTGCATGTTTGGTTTCCATTCGCGTATGCTTGTTTATCCTTAGGCTTTTTCCTTTGCCGCCTTCCCTCTTTGGGGAGGCAAGTACTCGAGCTTTCTTGGATTTAAAGTAAAGTGAATGGAAACCGGCCGGCCGGCTACTCTGGTAGCCAGTCGGCGGTGTGAGAAAAAACCAGCTTTTGTTATATCAGTCCGTTAGTCCCTAGCCGTTTTTCGTGTGGGCGGTCGTTCCTACCTTTAACTCTTGCCAGCCGAACAGCCGGTTATTCAAACTGCGACTTTGGCAAGAGAAGGCTTGAGAGCCGGCACACGACTTGTCTGACTGCGGGTAGGACTTCTAACATAACTCCAGTCGGCCAGTCCCCGAGCCGACTAGTCGAACTCGGTGCCGGACGGAATAAGGAAATGATACGACAAGGTCATGAGCATGATACTTTTCATTCGTAAATAAGGGATGGCAGTCCCCGAGCCCTCCTCGGGGAGCCTATTGACTTGTACTTAATACAAAAGTTAGCGTGATACATACTGCCTTTCAACTGTAAAATCTTCGAAGGAGGTTGGTGTTCCATGGCCGTTTCGACTCCTTGCCGGAGTCGTCTCTCTTGCGTGCCTTTGGCTTCTGTGCGTCGATCAGGTAGTAGGAGTCGTTGCCTAGAGCTCTGTTGATGACGAAAGGGCCTTCCCAAGGGGCTGAGAGCTTGTGCTGGCCGGCTGTTCGTTGGATCAGCCGGAGCACAAGGTCGCCCTCTTGGAAAGATCTTGGCCTGACCTTCCGGCTATGGTAGCGGCGCAAACCCTGCTGGTAAATTGCAGACCGGCTGAGGGCTAACAGCCTGCTTTCTTCCACCAGGTCGACGCCGTCTTCTCGTGCTTCCTTGGCCTCCGCTTCCATGTACATGGTTACTCGAGGCGAGTCGAATTCGATGTCAGTTGGGATGACCGCCTCGGCACCATACACAAGGAAGAAAGGGGTGAAGCCGGTTGACTTGTTTGGTGTAGTGCGCAGACTCCAAAGGACAGCCGGCAGCTCATCGAGCCAACAGCCGGCTGAGCGCTCCAGAGGTACAACCAGTCGGGGCTTGATGCCGGAGAGGATGAGGCCGTTGGCTCGCTCGACCTGGCCGTTTGACTACGGGTGGGCGACGGATGCTAAGTCCAGCCGGATACCTTGGGCTGCGCAGAAATGTGCCAAGGCTCCTTTGGCGAAATTCGTGCCATTGTCGGTGATGATGCTGTGCGGCACGCTGTACCGAGTTGTTATGTCCGCGATGAACGTCACGGCAGTCGGCCCATTCAGCTTCTTGATCGGCTTTGCCTCAACCCACTTGGTGAATTTGTCCACGGCGACGAGCAAATGCGTCATGCCACCGCGCGCCGTCTTGAATGGGCCCACCATGTCCAGTCCCCAAACGGCAAAGGGCCAAGTGAGGGGAATGGTCTTGAGTGCCGAAGTCGGCATGTGTTGCTTGGAGCTGAAGAGCTGGCATCCCTTGCAACGCTTGACTAACTCTTTGGCGTCATCAAAAGCAGTTGGCCAGAAGAAACCATGGCGGAAGGCTTTGGCGACAAGTGATCTTGAGGCCGCATGGTGGCCGCATTCTCCTTGGTGAATGTCTGTGAGGATTGCAATGCCCTTCTCTTGCTCTACGCACCGTTGGAGGATTCCAGTGACACTGCGCTTGAGTAGTTCTCTGTTGACGATTGTGTATGCTCCGGCTCGACGTTGGACTTGTCTTGCTTCTGTTTCGTCAGCCGGCAGGTCTTGGTTTACTAGGAAGTTGAGGATGGACTCAGCCCATGATGGAGCCGCGACTTCTCCTACCGCCAATGTGGCTACTGCTACCAGGGTGGGCGGGCTGGGCGGTGAGGTGCCGGAGTCGGCCGCCGACTGTAGTGCTGGTGCAGTCCCCGGGCCGGCTACCGCAGTCCCCGAGCCGGCTGCCGGAGTCCCCGGGCCGGCTGCCGGAGCCCCGAGCCGGCTGCCGGAGTCCCGGAGCCGGCTGCCGAAGTCCCCGAGCCGGCTGCCGAAGTCGCCGGGCCGGCTACGGGGGTCTTGGGGTCGCCTACTCGGTTCTTCGAGTCGGACCTGGCCGCATCGGGGTCAGGCGGCACGAAGATGGAATCAGACTCTGGAGACGGCTTGATGGACGTCTTGAGGAGGCGTTGTAGAGCGACGCCGGTTGGAATTGCTTGCCGAGTGGAGCCTACTCGAGCCAGGGCATCGGCTGGCTCGTTGTCGGCTCGAGGTACATGGAGGAACTCGCATCCTTCAAAGTATCCGCTAAGTTGTTGGACCAAAAAACGGTAGCTCGCCATATTCGCGTCCTTGGCGTCCCAGTCGCCGGATGATTGCTGGACTACCAGGTCCGAGTCGCCATAACATAGGATCCGGCGAATGCTAAGTTCTTTGGCAAGCCGGAGCCCATGTATGAGCGCTTCGTACTCGGCCACATTGTTGGAGGCGGCAAAGTGGATCTGTAGCGTGTATCTGAGCTTGTCGCCTTTGGGAGAGGTAAGGACAATGCCGGCTCCCAAGACGGTGCGCATCTTGGACCCGTCTAAGTGCATGCGCCAATGGGTGGAGTCGGGAGCCGGCGGCAGGTACTGGGTCTCGGCCCAGTCGGCGAGGAAGTCGGCCAGTGCTTGGGACTTGATGGCAGTGCGGGGCTGGTAGAAGATCGTGTAGGGGGCCAGCTCGATGGCCCATTTTGCCACCCAGCCGGATGCATCCCGGCTGCCTATGATCTCGGCTAGCGGGGCAGTGCATACGACCGTGACGGGATGCTCTTGAAAGTAGGGCTTCAGTTTCTTGGCGGTGAAGTACACGCCGTAACACATCTTCTGGTAGTGCGGGTAGTTCTGCTTTGAGGCGGACAGTACCTCGCTCAAATAGTACACCGGCCTCTGGACCGGCTGGGCTCGGCCTTCTTCTGGGCGCTGGACTATGATGACGGTGCTGACCACCCGGCTGGTTGCAGCGATGTAGAGGAGCATGGGCTCTTTCTCAGTCGGCGCCGCGAGGACAGGCGGCGTGGTCAGCATCTTCTTCAGCTCATGAAAGGCTTGGTCGGCCTGGTCGTTCCACTCGAAGTGAGTGCTCTTCTTCATGAGGCGGTAGAGAGGGAGAGCCTTCTCTCCGAGCCGGCTGATGAAGCGGTTCAAGGAGGCTAAGCACCCGGTGAACTTCTGAATGTCTCGAAGCTTGGTGGGGATCGCCATTCTCTCGATGGCCTTGATCTTCACCGGGTTGCATTCGATGCCGCGTTCGGAGACCAGGAAGCCTAGGAGCTGGCCGGCTGGCACTCCGAACACGCATTTCTCGGGGTTGAGCTTGATTTGAATCTGGCGTAGGTTCTCAAACGTTTCCTTGAGGTCTCCAGCAAGGTGCCACGCTTCTCCGTCTTCACCACGATGTCGTCCACGTATATGTGAGCGTTTCTGCCGAGTTGCTTGAGGAGGCACTTCTGCATGCAACGCTGAAAAGTGGCACCGGCATTTCTCAAGCCGAATGTCATAGTCAGGTAGCAGAAGGCTCCAAATGGCGTGATGAAGGCGGTCTTCAGGCGGTCGTCCGGGTCTAGCTTTATCTGATGGTATCCTGAGTAAGCATCCAAAAAACTCAACAGCTCGCATCCGGTTGTGGAGTCTATCACTTGGTCAATCCTTGGCAGGGCGAAAGGATCTTTGGGGCAGGCCTTGTTGAGGCTCGTGTAGTCTATACACATGCGCCACTTGTTGTTCTTCTTTAGCACAAGGACTGGGTTGGCAAGCCACTCTGGAAAGAAAACTTCCATGATGAAGCCGGCCGCCAAGAGCCGGGCTATCTCCTCCCCTACAATCATGCGCTTCTCCTCCGACAATCGGCGAAGGGGTTGCCTGACTGGCTTTGCGTCTTCTCGAACATGTAGTTTGTGCTCGGCGAATTTCCTCGGAACACCCGGCATGTCCTTGGGGGACCATGCAAAGATGTCTCGATTCTCACGGAGGAAATCGGCGAGCTCGCCTTCCTATTTGCTGTTCAGGTTCGCCCCGATGACGGCAAACCTCTCTGGATGCTCGGGGTCAAGAGGTATCTTCTTCGTCTCCTTGGCCGGCTGGAAAGATCCTTGAGCATCGTGCTCCTTGGGGTCGAGGGACGCAACCGACTGCTTGCCGGCTATGGCCACGACTCGGTCCAGCATCTTCTTCTCTTCGGCAATCACAAGGGACTCGGCCAGCCGGTTGCTGGCCGCCGCACACTCGGAGGACTTCTTATAATCGCCGGCTATGGTGATGACGCCTTTGGTGCTTGGTATCTTCATCTTGAGGTATGCATAGGGGGGAACTGCCATGAATTTGGCCAAGGCAGGTCGGCCAAGCAATGCATGGTAAGGGCTCTCCAGGTCCACCACTTCAAACCAGATCGCTTCTCGGCGGAAATGCTCCTTGTCCCCAAAAAGTACATCAATCTTGATTTTGCCAATGGGGGCGCAGGACAGGCCAGGTACGATGCCATGGAACACTGTCCGCATAGGCATGAGCTGCTTCGTCTTGACATTTAGCTTCTCCAGGGTGTCACGGTACAGGATGTTGATGTTGCTCCCGCCATCTATCAACACACGGGAGAAGCGGGCGGCGCGTCTGTCCGTTGCAAGGGTGGCTTCCAGGACCAAAGCATAAGAGCCGGGAGACGGCATCACCTCCGGATGGTCAGCCCGGCTCCAGCTGATGGGCTTTTCTGACCAATGCATGTGTCCGGCGGGGTTGGCAGCGACCACGCTGACTTCCTGGTGCTCTCGGCGTTTGCTGCGCCGGTCTTCGGGCTGGCTGGTAAAGACGATGTAGGTGGCTTGCTCGTCAGGGAACTCGTCATGCACGGCTCCGACTGCAGGCCGAGCGACCGGAGGCGGCGGGCCGGCAGGCGGAGGCGGCAAGAGACCCTCGCCCTTAGAGATTCAGGTGAGCCAATTGCACTTCTGGGTCGTGTGGTTGGACGGCTTCGCGCCGCTGTGGAACTTGCAAGGGGCGTCGAGAGTTTGCTCGTAGGAGAAAGCCGGCTGCCAAGCCGGCCTGCCGCCCTTGGGTTTCTTGGGCGCCGGTCGTTCTTCAGGCGGCGCATCTTCGACTGTGGCCACCTGCCGACTGGCGGGAGGCGGCGCGGGGCCCTTGCGCTTGTGGTCGTTCGAGTTGGGGTGTCGGCCGGAATCCCCAGCCGGCGTCTTGGGCGCCGGGTTGAGTAACTTTCCGGACGCGTCTACCCGAAGCTCGGTCTTCATCGAGGAGTCGGCGGTGGCGTACTTGTCCGCTATGTCCAGAAGCTCGTCGAGGGTAGCCGGCTCGTCGCAGAGGAGCTTGTGCTTGAGGAGAGTGCCTTCTCGGCATCCGGCTGTGAAGTATTCTATGGCTTGCACCTCGTGCACCCCTTCACAGGAGTTGCGGCGCTCGGCCCAACGCGTGAGGTAATCGCGAGTGGACTCGGCGGGGCCTTGTACACACAAGGAGAGCTGTCTGGGCTTGGGAGCCCGCTTGTAGGTGCTGGTGAAGTTGCGGATGAAGGCTTCTGTGAAATCTAGCCAGCTGTTGATGCTGCGCGGCTTGAGGCTGTTGCAGCATGAGGGGCACGTACTTCACGGCAACATGCCGATTGCCGTTGGCTATGCTAACTGCCGTGGAGTAGTCGATCAACCAATCTTCCGGCTTCACGGAGCCGTTGTACTTGGGCGTGTCTTTTGGGAAAGGGCTCGTCGCGGATGCGGGGGCCGAAACAAGGCGGGCCGACATCGTCTTCTTCTTCCAACGCCATGGATCGCGCCAGGCGGTCGATCCGATGGCGGGCGTCGTTCTCGCTGATTCCTTCACGGCGGCCCAGCCGGCCGCTGAGAGTCGGGTGCGCCACTGGCGGCGAGGCGGGATATCTCTCTCCACGGGGCGGAGGCGGAGGCGGGTCGCCCGCCATTCCATGGCTCGGGGATAGCCGTCCGCGTCTCGCTCGATGGAGATCCGGGTCCGGCTGCGGCTGGCAGCCGGCTCCTTCTCGCGTCGCGCGCGGGTATTGCTCGTAGTCGGTGTCCGGGACGTCGCGCCGTGATCTCGGCGCGGGGGAGGGCTTCCCGCGCAGGCGTCTGCTTCGTGCCGCGTCGATCAGTTGCTGGATGCGCCGGGTCATGTGGGGGAGGTCTTCGGCCTCCAAGCCGTCCAACTCGTCTACGGCCGCCTGGGCGGCACGCAAGTTCTCGAGCGGCATGGCATAGACCGGGCGGTCGACTCCCAGCGTGTCGGCGATGACGGCGCCGCGTTGCTTGACAAGGCCGGCCCGGCTTGGCCCGCCCGGGGCCGGCGTGCCGAAGGCGGCGCGGTCAGCTTCGCGCTGGTAGGCCTCAGTGAGGCGTCTTACGGAGGCCAGCCTCCGGCCCTCTGCGAGGAGGGCGAGGCGGCGTGCTTCCAGTGCTTCGTCGCCGGCATCAGCCGGGAGGGGAAAGGACAAGTCGTGGGCCGCCGCGCGCGAGGCGTCGTGGTCGCTCTCGTTGGTCAGGCCGCCGTGGCAGACAACCATCACTTCGGCGGTGACAGCATCGCAGCCGTCGGCTCGAGGAAGCGGGTCGTTGTAGATCGCGACGTTGGTGGGGAAGGTGTCGTAGGAGGCCGTGTCGGAGTCGACAAGCATCGGGTCGGTGGAGCCAACCGACTCCAGGTCCGCAGCGGGCTCGCTGGAGACATGGAGCTGGCCGAGAAGGTTGGCGAGGCGGTTGGTGCCCGCATCGGAGGCGAGCTCGTCGGAGATGAGAGTTTTGTCGAGGAGATCAACGAGGCCGCTTGCCGTGCAGAGGCTGGTGACGCCTTGCAGCGCGTCGTGGCAAGCTCCATCGGGCGTGCCGGGCTGGCTACGCTCGCGAGGGAGGAATAAGGTTCCCGTCCAGAACAGGTCTCCGGACGACGGTGCACCTGGCCCCACGGTGGGTGCTAAATGTCGGGTGGTAGGTGCGACATATGCCAACGGGTGGCTTATCGTTGTGGGAGCCAATAAGACATCGCCGGTGCCTGGAAACGGGATAAGGCGAAGACATGCACGCCGGCGGATCTTACCCAGCTTCGGGGCTCTCCGTGGAGATAACACCCCTACTGCTGCTCTGCGGGGTCTCCGCATGTTCACTAGATGAATCAGGTGGCTACACAGCGCTCCTTGAGCTGGTCGGGGGGGAGGAGGAAGAAGGGCACGGCTAGCCTGCTTCTTCTCCTTGTATGGTGTCTAGAACTAGCAAGGGGTCGAACCCTTTGCATGGGTGCACCGGGGGGTTTATATAGGCCTACCCCCGGGGGTACAATGGTAATCCGGCTGGGCGCGGGGCCCAGCCGTCTGTGACTGCGCTCGCCGGCTTCCGCGCCGGCTGTTGGGGCCCGTCGGCTGGTGGGTCCCGCCGGCTGCCAACTCCCCGGCAACAGGCAGGCCCCACTGCCAAGGGTCTTGTCGATGGCTGGTTACTGTTGCCTCATCTTGATGACGAGGGCTTCGTCGAGGTAAGCGTGGCTACAGTGCAGCCGTCCTGCGGGCGATTACCGTAGCCTCACCGCGTCTTGCCTCCTTAATGGGGCGTCTTCTTTGAGGGGGGAAGCGAGCCGGCTGCGGGGAGCCGGCCCCGTCTCGGGCCGATTGGGGGAGACCAGGCCGCCTTCGGGTGTCTCTCTGCCCGAAGGGGCCCACCGCCCGTGGGCCGTACTGGTAGCCCGTCGTGGATGACATCAGGGTCAACATGGCAACAGTGCCGCGCCGGACGGGTCATGGCCACTCCGCACGGCGCACTGTGCCAGGCGTGCTCCGGGATTCGGGGGTGGCAGGCTTTACTGTAGCCACGCCCCGTCTCATCGCTGTTAGGTGGGCGCAAACTTTGTGGGTACGGTCTTGACCGCTTTATGGGGAGCCGGCTTCTTGGAGTCGGCCTTCTCATGGCCGGCTTCTTGGAGTCGACCTTCTCATGAGGGCGAAAGTCGGACCGCCTTCCAAAAGCCGGCCCGGGTTGCCGCCGGCTAGGGGAAGGCGCCCCCATGTCTTAGATTCTTGAGAGCCGGGCGGGCTCGTAACTTTTTCCAGAAGGGCCAGGGGAAGCCGGCTAGGCTACCCATGGCTATTTACTCCGACAGTTGTTGATATATATATCATCTATCGACCAGCCTGGCCTCGGTTTATATAATGCACCAGAGGCCTAAGATAAGAAGAGTCCTAGCCGAATACGCCGGTGGGGAGGAGTCTTTGTCTTGATCGCCAAGTCTTGTGGAATCTTCCTTGTATGCGGCAGCTGTCCGAACTGGCCCATGAGTATACGGCCATGGGGTCCTCGGCCCAATCTAACAGATCGGGAGATGACGTGGTGAGTATCCCCTAGTCCAGGACACCGTCACCTAGGAGGAGTGGAAGCAGGCTCAAACGAACAGAATCTCAAAGTGCTCATAGGTGCCGGAACAGAAGGGGCAGCCCCAGACTCAGGCGCCTGCATGGTGGAACTCGGCCCATTGGCCGACTGATGCACAACCTCATCCCCTCGCGATTCTGTGTTACCCGAACCATCATCCTTATCATGCATATCCACATCAGTCCATGTTAGAGACTCAGCAAAAAGATCTTTGTCCTCAAACTCAATCTCAAGGTTGAAGACCTTACCCTTGTAGGTCCACTTGACCACGTCAGGCACAAACTCAATATCGAGGATACTCACCATCAACTGGGCCACTCCATTAGCTCTGGTGAAAGCCATATCTACCTTCTCAGGTTTCCCGACCAGAATCCCCAAGCGAGCCGCAACTCGAGCATCGTGAAGGGGCTTGGAAGGCGCCCCTGAGAATCGTAACCAAATCTGAGTGAGGGGCTTTCCCTGTGGCTCAACTCGCTTCCACTCATGGAACTCGAGGATACACTCAGTACCAGGTACTCTGCAAAGCCCAAAACTCAGCATGCGCTCCAAGTCCTCCGAGGTAGGAAAGTCAACCTTATAAGTGTTATCCTCGAGGCGACTAAGTTCCCACACAAAGTCACCTGGAACTAACTCAGTAAGCCTGTGTATAATCTGTGCCTCAGACACATCACTCTTAGTAACTTTGACAATCACTGTAGTTGTGCTCTGGGGTTCGTCAGGTATCTCCCTCGCACCGTGAGACTCAAAAAACATCAGTTCAGAACAATAGACTCCATAAATGGTGATACTCGGCATCTGATCTCGCAGAATCAGGCATTCCCCCGAGTCATGCACGGGCTTGAGACAAGTATCACAAAGCTCTGTCTCACACTCGGCAATAAAGTGTCCTCTCTCGCCATAATAGTAGCACAACATCTTTTCCTTTTTACGCGCTCACTTGGCGGCTCTATCCGCCTTAGTCTTGTCAACAGCCCCAACAACCTCCGTCACTAAGGACTCCGTCAGCGGCATGTCCGCGGAAGCGAGAGCAGTCACCACATCCATAGCCTGCCCGGATAGCTCCATCTCTTGACCAGTAGCATCGGCCGTTGGATCCACCACGATAGGCGGTGGAGGTTGGCGGTAACGGTTCCTGCCACCGCGACCACCGCGACCCCCACGATGAACTCGGTAGCTGCCTTGCTGCCTATAATCGGGGCCAGATGCCCCCTCGACAAAACCTCCCGGGGGTCCGTAGAAAGGTCATTCGTCTGACCCATCCCTCTGCCATGCGTAGCCACGCCCGCCACCCGTAGACGATGAGCCACGATGTTGGCCGTCCCCATAGGCATTGTATCCATCATAACCCCACTTTCATCGGGGTGGGCCATTACCACCGCGATTAGCCAGCGCCCGAGCCGCGGCCACACCTCCCTCGCCCGCGATAGGTTGCACTGGCGGGTTCTGTGGTGGCACAGCACGCTTCTGAGGCGGTCTTGCAACATAATGCGGCGGAGGCGCGGCCTGTGGCTGATGATCTGGCACCGAAGCATGCATCGGCGGCCTTTGCGGAGCAGCGCCACACCCCATAGCCGCAGGCGTCGGCGGCCTCGGCGGAGCAGCGCCGCGCCCGACAGCCGCAGGCAACGTTGCAGCCGGCGCGGGTGGCCGGAGTCCCTAAGCACCATGCCCGGCGGCCGGCACCGCCCCCACAGCCTGCGCAGGTCGCGGCCCTGGCGGGGTTCCACGTCCGGCAGCAACCGCGGGTCTCGGCCGTGGTGGCACGCCACGTCCTCCCGGCATCACCGGCCGCTGCCCTTGAGGAACGCCGCCACCACGGCCAGCCGGCGTCGCCCCAGCAACCACCGGATTCTTGGGACCAGTTGCAGCCGCAGCCCCCCGTCCTGCCATCAGAGGTGGGATCCGAGTTGCCCGCCCCGAACCACAGCGAGGAAACCCTGATCGTCCCCCGCGGCGCCGAAACCTAGGGCACATCGATGACAGAAGCACGAAGCACGGTGAAACACAGTCGCTAGTTCGCATGCAAGGGCCTTTGGCTTCGGCGCACGTGGAGTCCGGGTTAGACTGGGCCTCATACCCAGCTAACTCCGGCCCACTCTGCTCTTCCATGCGATGGGCCTCATACCCATCGTCAGGCTGGCCCAGATCCCCCACAGTCTGTTTGAGCCCAGCCAGGCCTAAAATAGAATTCAAACGACTCACCCTGGCGGCTTGGGTCTCGGCCGATCCGCCGGTCACCGACGCCGGCGCCGCCGGCGGCCTCGATTTCTTTCTTCTCTGGACAACTTTCCACGCCCCGGCCTCGAGAAAATCTGACAAGGTGGGTTTAGGAAGACATACCTTTGGAAGAGGTCCTCGCCATGGCCGGATTGCCGTTGCCGACGTACGCCTGTGGACTACCCAGCGGACAACCTCAATGGCATCTTCCTCAAGTCCCTGCCGGGCCGGGTCATCCATGGGGATCGCCAAGTCGACGAGTTTCGCCACATCCTGGTCAGAGTAGCCCACGCGAAACGCCTTGTAGATCGCATCGGATGGCGTCGGCGAACTCACCGGTGACTCTTCGCCGCCGGAATCCCCGTCCTCGTCTTCCGCAGCGCCGACGTCATCGCATAACGCCCAGAAGCGGCCTCCTACCCGTGGATCACCGGTGGGAGAGGTCACCCCCATCGTCGCCTGCGGCGTCGCCCCGTCCATCTCTCATGTCTCACGTCGCCTTATTACGAATGGGGAACCCTGTTAATCACTCTATTGAGTGGATTCCTGAAAGAGGGCGCCGGTTGAAGACAACGGTGCATAAAACACATGGGGCTGCTCTTAATCCCAGGACGCCATGGGAGAAAGCGGCGTGCCCTTCTAGCATTCTGGAATAGTGGAGATCATTCCTTATTCACCATGGAAGATTTGTGCTAATTATGCATACAGAGGTAGAGATGTAACAGTCGAATTTGCTCTATGTTTAAATTGTATCAAACCTGACACTAGCTACTTGCAAATGTGTACACAACTGTCATGCTGACAGTTGATTGATCGAAGCAGCCCTGTTGCATTATCTTTTATACTCCCTTCGTTCCTAAATATTTGTCTTTTTAGAGATTTCAAATGGACTATCACATACGGATGTACAGAGACATATTTTAGAGTGTAGATTCACCCATTTTGCTCCGTATGTAGTCACTTGTTGAAATCTCTAGAAAGAAAATATTTAGAAACGGAGGGAGTAGTTCCAAGTTCTTGTGTTTTAAGCTCAACATGAATCCTGTATGTGTATTTGCTCAAGTATTTCGTGCTGATTTTTCTTGATTGTGGGGGAGGCGACCCTGGAAAGTGCACAAGGAGGATCGGCTGTAAGACTCGATGTTGGAGATTTTTTGATAAGGAGGCTTTCCCCCGGCCTCTGCATCTGAAGGATGCATGCAGCCATATTATTAAAAGTCTCAAAGATCAAAAGGTTCTCAAAGTATTACAGCTCACAAAAGGAGCAGAACGACAAAACGATAAAAAACCTCAAGATTACAATCGGTGATAGTAACAGGACTAGAGACCTAGACTCCTATCCTGTTAAGCGACCGCCATCCAAACCGGTTGAATATAACACGTGCTACCATCTTCCATTGGTTGCACCCAATAACCAGCTGCTTCCTAGATTCCATAGGAGTGTGTAAGGACCACATACAGATCCATGTGGTAGCTCTGAAGATAATCTACAAGAAGTTTAAAAATGGTTGCCTGTTAAAGATCATATCATTCCTACAGTTTCATATAGCCCACAATAATGCACATATTCCAATTCGAATATGAGCCGCAGTAGTATGATCCATCCCATCTAACCACGTCCCAAACAACGTTTCAATGTTAATTGGAGGGGCAATGTTGAAAGCTATATGAATTGTTCGCCATAATAATTTAGCCAAAGGACAATCAATAAAAAGGTGTTGTATTGTTTCATTATTATCACAAAAACAACATCGTGAGCTGCCTACTCAATGTCGTTTTAACAAATTGTCTTTGGTAAGAATCACTTGTTTGTGTACGAACCACATGAAAAAATTTAGACGCAAGGGGACCTTAACTTTCTAGATATGAATGGATCTCAGGAGTGGGCCAGAGTTAATTAAGTCCAAATAAAATGATTTGACAGTGAACAAACCATTCTTGGTCAATCTCCAATGTAATGAGTCCGGTTGATTGGTTAATTGAACATCCATCACTCTCCGTACTAGATGTATCCATGAATTCCATCTCTCCCCAATCAAAGATCGCCTAAACTGAATATTTAAATGGACCAATTCTAATATCGTGCCAACAAAATCTTCCTTACGTTGGACAATATTATATAGACTTAGATATTGAATGGCTAAAGGCATCTGCCCCAGCCATGCATCCTCCCAAAATCGTGTTGACATTCCATTGCCACCAATGAATTTGGTTCTATGAAATAATAAGTCTTTAATTCTCATTAGCCCTTTCCAGAAAGGCGAATCAGATGGCCTCATGTTTACTTGTGCTAGAGTTTTGGACTGCAGATACTTGTGCTAGAGTTTTGGCCTTTCTTACCGTTCTTCTTCTTCGTAACAAGTGTCCAGGAATCCGGAATGAAATCGAAAGAGTAACATGTGCACGGTTTACCTTCGGGATCGGTCCAATCCACGGTTTCATGCATATCTGTGGCTTCTTTTGAAACCCTCTCTTCCGGTGAGGATTGGTGCCAGGTGAACATCCCGTCGGCGTCGTCGTCATCGCACACACCGCTGTTTCCGTGATCCTCTGACTCATGCCGGCCCCATCTTCTTCCTCCACCCCTATGATCCGCCCCTTGATCCTCCTCGTCGTTGATGTCTGCAAGAACCCAAAATCGTCCTCCAAAACGATGATCCGATCTCCCGGCTTTTGGTGTATCCGTCAAATCGATCAGATCCGCAACCTCCTTCTGATCCCCCTGCATACGACAATCGACACGCATGTCATAAATATCAATATGTAAACGAGATCCTACTGTAATCCAAACGTCGGCCGCCAGGTAATCGCCGACGAGAACATCGTTGTCCAAATTGATAAGCCCCATCCACCGAGACGTTGGATTGTGTTGAAGACGACCCTCGGACCAGCCGCCAGGTGAGCGCTCGTCGGCGAAGTGAATTCTCCAGCGCTCTGTCTGCGCGCTCTTGTGGATCGCGAGATCAGCGTCCGCCGGATTTGCTTGAACCCCATCTGCCCCCTGCGTCGACGGCGCCGGTGAGGTGCGGCACAATGAGGAGTCAGCATGGATCACCGGCTGTGGATGCGCGGGGATCTGACCCTCCGGCGGCCGGGGGCCGTCGCTGCGATGGACGCCCTCAGTCATGCGCGATGGCCGTAAGGCTCAGCTGCAGAATCCAAATATTCAGCTAGATAGCACAGTTATTCTTAACTGAACTGCTTGCTAAACCTTAGTGTTCGGTGTGGTTGAATCAAAATTGCGGCTTGGTAAGAAAATAGGTGTCCTGACTTTTTGAGATATCTTTTCACTTCTGGTTAATCTTGCTATGTTCCTTTTGCATCTTTGCAAGCATAGAACTAGCATGATATATCTCTAAGAGTCTTGGTTAGCTTACTCTGTCTATTACTTATCTAGGGGATAGAGGTGTGTATTATGTATGTAGATTTTTTTTTAGAAATGGAGGAGGACCCCCGGCCTCTGCATCTGGACGATGCATGCAACCACTTTATTAATTATTCACACAAGACCTTAAAAAGTCATACAACAGTAGGACTAAAGCCACCATCTAGGCAACATCTGTCGCTACTCCTATCCAATTGCTGTAGGGATGCTGATAGTCTAGGCCTAATACCAAACAGACCTCGCAGCCAAACCTAACATCTAAGACCTGAGGTCCCAACCAGGGCACCTGCCGGGTATGGGCACCCACCAGTCCGGTGTATTTCTCAAGCAGGACGCTTACCGTGTATGAGGCCGCCGCAACCATCTGCCACCAATCCATCTTCAGTGATGTACTGCTGCATCTACCTTGCCCGGTCTAGCTGCCATCAACGCCACCACGACGCCAGACAACGCCACCATCTTGTGCTCGTCCATCATCACACGCCCACCGGTGAGACCCTGCTGCTCCATGCCGCTGAGACCTGCCATTGTCGACGTGCCAGATGCCACACTGCTCCTCCGACACGAAACACCTCCTGCTGCCACTGGTCCCATCCCCTCCGCATGAAGTTCCTCAAACCGAGCACCCAAATGCCCTAGGCGGCGCCTCCAAGAAGGGCACAACACACACAGTGTCGCCGCCGCCCAATCTATGGAGATTTAGGGTTTTTACCTGGGCATGGGGTCGAGGTGGAGGGCAGGGACCTCGACGGCGCCTGCAAGTAGGAGAACGGCGACCCTGGTCGTCGCCACCGTCAGGATGAACGACTCATCCGGAGTTCCCTCCGGTATGATGTCACCTCTACCAGCCCCTGCGAATGCACTGAGGCCGACAACCATGTTCGTAAGCCACCAAGTGCAGCGGGAGAGGGCCTATAGCGCGGAGGAGGTGCACCAGCGACTCACCACCTACGCGGTCAAGACGCCATCCATCCACCCCCCGCGAACGTTGCCAGCTGAGGACCCCATTGCCATGCCTAACGGGGCCGCCGCCCCTGGTCTAGGTTCCTCCACGAAGGCCGAAGTGGCGAGATCCGGCACCGCGCCACTGATGCCATCACCCAAGCCCACCGTCGACCGATCCCGCCGCCGTCGGGAGCTCGCGCGCTGCCGGGAGTCCCACACCCATGGAACTGGGCACCTGTGCACCACCGTGAGTCTGCCGCCTTCGGGATCCACCACACCGTCGGTTGGGCCGCACCCAGCGGATCAGGACGCCCTCGCCGCCGCGGATCCGGGAACGGGAGGAGAGACCCAACGCCGCCGCCCTCGCACGCACATGCTTTGCCCGGCGCCGACCATCAGCAGCGGCGAAGGGGAGAAGGGCGCTGGATGGACTAGGCGGTGGCGGTGGCGGAACCATCCCGAGTCACCCTCGAGGGAGGCGATGCGAGAGGGACGCGATACCTGGATCCTGAAGGAAATATGCCCCAGAGGCAATAATAAAGTTATTATTTATATTTCCTTATATCATGATAATTTTTTATTATTCATGTTATAATTGTATTAACCGGAAACTTAGCACGTGTGTGAATACATAGACAAACAGAGTGTCCCTAGTATGCCTCTACTTGACTAGATCGTTATCAAAGATGGTTAAGTTTTCTAGCCATGGACATGTGTTGTCATTTGATGAATGGGATCACATCATTAGAGAATGATGTGATGGACTAGACCCATCTGTTAGCTTAGCACTATGATCATTTAGTTTATTGCTATTGCTTTCTTCATGACTTATACATGTTCCTATCACTATGAGATTATGCAACTCCCGAATACTGGAGGAACATGTTGTGTGCTATCAAACGTCACAACATAACTGGGTGATTATAAAGATGCTCTGCAAGTGTCTCCGATGGTGTTTGTTGAGTTGGCATAGATCAAGATTAGGATTTGTCACTCCGTGTATCGGAGAGGTATCTCTGGGCCCTCTCGGTAATGCACATCACTATAAGCCTTGCAAGCAATGCGACTAATGAGTTAGTTGCGGGATGATGCATTACGGAACGAGTAAAGATACTTGCCGGTAATGAGATTGAACTAGGTATGATGATACTGACGATCGAATCTCGGGCTAGTAACATACCGATGACAAAGGGAACAACGTATGTTGTTATGCGGTTTGACCGATAAAGATCTTCATAGAATATGTAGGAACTAATATGAGCATCCAGGTTCCGGTATTGGTTATTGACCGGAGATGTGCCTCGGTCATGTCTACATAGTTCTCGAGCCTGTAGGGTCTGCACACTTAATGTTCGATGACAATATGTATTATGAGTTATGTGATTTGATGTACGGAAGGTTGTTTGGAGTCCCGGATGAGATCATGGACATGACAAGGAGTCTCGAAATGGTCGAGACATAAATATTCATATATTGGAAGGTTACATTCGGACACCGGAATGGCTCGGGTCGTTTCGGATAAGTTTTGGAGTACCGGGGGTTACCGGAACCCCCTCCGGGAAGTTATTGGGCCTTATGGGCATAGTGGTGGAAGAGAGGAGGCAGGCCAAGAGATGGCGCGCGCCCCCCTAGCCCAAACCGAATTGGACTAGGGATAGGGGGGCGGCCCCCCTTTCCTTCTCTTCTTCCTCTCCTTCCTTCTTCTCCTACTTGGACTAGGAAAGGGGGAAACCTACTGCTACTAGGAGTAGGAATCCCCCCTTGGGCGCGCCCCTTGAGGATGACCCTCCTCCTCCTCCCCTCCTTTATATACGTGGGAGGGGGCACCCCATAGACACACAAGTTGATCTTTAGCCGTGTGCGGTGCTCCTCTCCATAGTTTTCCACCTCGGTCATATTGTCATAGTGCTTAGGCGAAGCCCTGCGCCGGTAACTTCATCATCACCATCACCACGCCGTCGTTCTAACGGAACTTACCCTCGGCCTCAGCTGGATCAAGAGTACGAGGGACGTCACCGAGCTAAACGTGTGCAGATCGCGGAGGTGCCGAGCGTTCGGTACTTGTTCGGTTGGATCGCGAAGACGTCGACTACATCAACCGCGTCACTAAACGCTTCCGCTTTCGGTCTACGAGGGTACGTAGACACACTGTCCCTCTCATTGCTATGCATCTCCTAGATAGATCTTGCGTGCTCGTAGGATTTTTTTGAAATACTATGTTCCCCAACAGTGGCATCCGAGCCAGGTCTATGCGTAGAGGTTATATGCACAAGTAGAACACAAAGAGTTGTGGGTGATAATAGTCATACTGCTTACCAGCATGTCATACTTTGATTTGGTGGTATTGTTGGATGAAGTGGCCCAGACCGACATTACATGACCGCGTTCATGAGACTGGTTCTACCGACGTACTTCGCACACAGGTGGCTAGAGGCAGTCTATTTCTCCAGCTTTAGTTGAATCGAGTGTGACTACGCCCGATCCTTGTTGAAAGTTAAAACAACACACTTGGCGAAGAATCATTGTGGTTTTGATGCGTAGGTAAGAACGGTTCTTGCTAGAAGCCCGTAGCAGCTATGTAAAACTTGCAACAACAAAGTAGAGGACATCTAACTTGTTTTTGCAGGGCACGTTGTGATGTGATATGGTCAAGACGTGATTATATAAATTGTTGTATGAGATGATCATATTTGTAACAATTATTGGCAACTGGCATGAGCCATATGGTTGTCGCTTTATTGTATGAAATGCAATCTCCATGTAATTGCTTTACTTTATCACTATGCGGTAGAGATAGTCGTAGAAGCAATGGTTGGCGAGACGAGAACAATGCTATGATGGAGATCAAGGTGTCAAGCCGGTGACGATGCTGATCATGAGGGTGCTTTGGAGATGGACATCAAAGGCACAAGATGATGATGGCCATATCATATCACTTATACTGTTTGCATGTGTGACATCCGGATAATTAAGCTACAGTAATCCTCTACTAATGATGCCACATCATCACTTTACTATTGCTAATCCTCGCTTGATTCAAATCTTAATTCAAATTCAAATTCAAATTTAAGTCCAAAATTCAAAGTTCACAAACATGGAAACTAAAATGTTGATCATGTGACAAATATTCACTTCTTAATTTTGGTGGTGAACCAACTTTTTGTAAAGTGTTTTAGTGCACTAACATAAAATAAAATAGTAAACGAAAAAAGAAAAGGTTAAAGTTAAAATAAAAACAAAAAACAAAAAAAAACTTCCCTCGTGGGCCTCGTGGCCCAACTGGCCTTTGCCGGCCAGGCCGGCCCGCACCCGCATGCCCGCTGGCCTATTTGGCCAACCTCCCGAACCCTAACTGCTACCCCCCCACTCCCACCTCGTTTCCCCCACGATCCCCACTCCCCCCGGATCCACATCTGGATCGCGCCTATGGCGCCCCCCTCTCGCAGGTCGCAACCTCTCTCTCTCTCTCTC
>NC_057806.1:225890937-225891554 GCF_018294505.1 Triticum aestivum
ATCCCACTCCCTCTTGATCTCCTGCGGCACCTCCATCGCGCCAGAGCCTTCCCCGCGTCGTCACCGCCAGCGCCCCCGTGCTGGCCCGCAAGCATCACCACTGGCCACCGCCCCTGCAACATGCCCCTGCCGCCAGCACCGCGGCTGCTCCGCGCCCGGCCGGCGCCTGCCAGTGCACGCTCGCCCCTCGCTGCCTCAACACCGTTCACCATCGCTGCCTCACCTCACCCTTGACGCCCATCCGCACGCCGCCTCGTCCCCTCCGCCCCTGATCTGGAACCGGGGCTCGACCTTGATGCCGTCGCTGCTCGGAGCCCCCTCCCCCCGAGCCGATCCCTGACGCCCCGCCACCGCCGTCGTTGCCCATGGCCCACGCCGGAGCCGCCCCTCGCCGCAGCCGCTCGTCTACCTGTCGCCATGTCGTCCCCGTCCTCCTCCCCAAATGGCCTCCATGCGCCTTGATGCCCCCCTGCTCACCAACGCCGGTGAGGACCCGACCATCCTCCCCTTTTCCCCTGCCCGTCGCCGCGGTTGCCATGCTCACCCCGTCCGCCACCGCACGCGCGTCGCGTGCCGGCCCCACTTGTCATCGCCCACTACGCCGCTCGCCGTCGCCC
>NC_057806.1:225891891-226113144 GCF_018294505.1 Triticum aestivum
CTCGCCTCCGCACCGCCACGGCCTCGCCCCGCGGTGGCCATGCTGCCGTCTGGGTCCGCCCCGCCCGGCTCCAGCGCCCGCACACCCGTGGCCATGCGGGCGGGCGCCCGCACCTGTTTCACCCGGTTGGCCCCAGGCCTATGATAGCCGGGGCCCAGCCCCAGAATGATTTAAGAAAAAGATTTAAATATATATATAATTAATATTTAAAAATAATTAATTAATTAATTAATTAACTTAATTAATCATGTTAATTAATCTAATTAAGCCTAATTAATTAACCTAATCACTTTAATTAAATTAACTAATCTTGTTTAGTTAACTAAGTCAATGGCCAGTGGGACCCACACGTCAGCAACCCAGTCAACACCCCTG
Organism: Triticum aestivum; assembly: GCF_018294505.1. Lineage (NCBI taxonomy): Eukaryota > Viridiplantae > Streptophyta > Magnoliopsida > Poales > Poaceae > Triticum > Triticum aestivum. The sequence goes on from NC_057806.1 coordinate 225,892,267, forward strand.
TTGACTGCTGACATCATGCTGACGTCAGCATGCACTGTTCGGGATAATGTTGAATTAAATTAATTAAATTCAGTCAACACCCCTGTTGACTACTGACGTCAGCGACCCAGTCAACACCCCTGTTGACTGCTGACGTCATGCTGACGTCAGCATGCACTGTTCGGGATAATGTTGAATTAAATTAATTAAATAAATGCTAAAATTAATTTAAATCTTTTAAAATCAAAATAAAATAAACCGTACCCGAATGGAAAAACTTTGTACATGCAAGTTGCTCAGAACGACGAGACGAATTCGGATGCGCAACCCGTTCGTCCACCACGCATCCCTAGCATAGCGAACACGCAACTTTCCCCCTCCGATTCATCTGTCTGAAAACGCGAAACACCGGGGATATTTTTCCCGGATGTTTCCCCCCTTCACCGGTATCACCTCATACCGCGTTAGGGCACACCTAGCACCGCTACTTGTCATGTCATGCATCGCTATGCATCTATTTGCATTATATTCATTGTTTCTTCCCCCTCTTCTCTCTGATAGACTACGGGACTGATGCCGCTGCTGGTGCCCCGATCGACTACGCTGTTGACGACCCCCCTCTTTCTTGCCAGAGCAACCAGGCAAGCAAACCCCCCTTGAGCATTCCTATATCGCCCATTTCTTTCCCTCTCATGCTTGCATTAGAACTGCTACTGTTTTCAGTATGATCCTACTCTGATGCATAGCCTGTTTTTGTTACCTGCTTATTGTTACCTTACCTGCTTATCCTAAACTGCTTAGTATAGGTTGGTTAGTGATCCAACAGTGACCCCCACCTTGTCCCAGTTGCCTCTCCTTATGTTCAATGACTCGATCAACATGATCGACGTCCAGGCCCCGACACCGCACATCACCCCCTAGTTGTACGACTCTACAGAGTTACCATCGAGTGCCGAGGGTGGAACCTCTTACATCACTGATGAGGACATCAATACCATTGTTACACCCACAGCCCCTACTGCTACATATACGGGACCAATTACTAGAGCTCGCGCACGCCAATTAAATTATCAGGTACTTTCGTTTCTTGGTAATGATTCTAATGTTCATGAGAATATGATGCTGCCTAAATTGGATACATTTGTTTTGCTTACACATGAAGGGCCTAGCTTGGAGAAGGATGAACATTGGAGCAAGAACAAGCATGGAGATGATGCCATGCGCAAGGGGAACAAGAACGGAGTTACAAGTGATGATTTCAGGACTTTGAAGCCACCATAATGGGTGCATGAAGCCTTGGACGAAATATACAAGATGCCACTTCATAAATTTCGTCCCGAGGCTATTATAGGTGCTGCGTCACCTTTTTTATTGGGCCAGGCCCATGTAATTTCGAAATACATAAGTATAGGCTATTTTTAGAGTCCGTATGTGTGGGGAAACAAGAGATAGGGTTGATTTCGGACCCCTCCACCAAGGGCCACGAAATTCCCCTCTCTTCCTCCATATATACAGCCCTTAGGGCACCGTTTAGATTTTGGGTTTTGTTTAGATTAAAAGTTCGCCATAGCTGCAACTTCGCGTACTTCATTTGTGTTCAACGACCAGACAAAGGCGTCACAGAACCCCACCTTGATCAATAAAGCTTTCATCTTATATTCGCGATATCTAGATTGCAATCTCAGTTTCTTGCTTGTTCTTCGTTTGCTTGCAGGAAACAGACCCTCGTGGTCAGGTTGATCGTGCTCCGGCGTGGTCAATAACCTCTCGGAGTTGGTTTAGCGATTGCTAAGGCGCGACGTCCTCGCATGTTCGTAGTCGGATCGTCAAAGTCGACTGCCACCAAAGCGATATCCATCATCTCATCGAAAGACGGGACACCTTTGCCTCTATCAAGTGGTATCAGATTTCCAGGTTGCTCGGTGAGATTTTATAGTTTTTCGTAGTTTAGATCGAGTTTGTTCTTCATACCTATAGTCCACGAAAAAGCCAAAAAAATTAGGGTTAGTTCATCCCATCCGAACCAATCTGAGCCTTTGCATAATCTTTTCTGTATTTGCTTTGTTGAATTTGCGGTTGCATCATCGTGTCAAGTTGCTGGTCTTAGCGTCTAGTCTTTTAGAGTTTCGAGTTCTGTTCACAGGTTGTCACGTCGCCGCTGCCATATATCACCACCGCATCATCATCGTCGCTGTTGCCATATACCACCACCACATATTCACCGCCAATCCGAATCCATATACGCCACCACATATCCACCGCCATCACGCCAATCCGAGTTCACCTGCAACATATATCCGCCACCTGTCCGTGTTCCACCAGATTCATCTCCGCCACCAGTCCGAGTTCCACCAGATTCATCTCCGCCACCAGTCCTAGTCCGAGTCCAGTAATTGTTGCTTTGTTCTCGATTTCCAGATCACGCGATACTCCGAGTCGTGACAGAGAAGGACTCCCCAACTTCCGAGTCATCCGCAGAAGAAAAATAGTTCCAATTTCAAAAAAAAACTAAGTCTGGAAAATTCTGGCTAGGCAGTTTTTAGACCATTTGTAGACTTTTTCGGAAAAAAATTGTTGCGGAGCAAAAAAAAGAGGAAAAAAAGTGCAAAAAAATAGAGAAAAAAAATTTAGAGTGTGCTCCTCCCTTGTTTACGTGCCGCGCCGTGATTTTGTTGGTGTTCTAGGCTCGCGTCTCTAGCACAATCTAGCCTAGGACCAGCACAGTACCGTCGTTGAGCGTTTATTCAACTTTGCATCTCTGAATTGATTATTGCTGACCCTTTTTGCTACCATATTATAAGCCTTCCCAGCTCCACATACATCTACGTCGTGCGTTTGACTCTCCCTGGTAATCGCTCTATCCAAGCTTTGAGAGTTTTGACTACAACGGTTGCCGATCACCGCCTGTTGCTGGGTAAGAACTGGTAAGAATTTGAGTTTTGCTTGACGGATTTGTGACACCCACCACCACCACTTGTTCGTAGTCTATAGGATCATATTCTTGTGTGTTTCTATTGCTGCTAACCATGCCAGGATCACAAGCCGACGAGATTGACTGGGAGAATTTATCGAACAAGGAGCTTCATGATAAGTTTCAGCAAATGATGACTGAACAGGTGCAAGATGTGCTGAACAATTTTGAAGAGGCCATGGAGAAGATCACTGGCCTTGAGAAGACGTTCGAAACAAAGCTCGATAACAAGTTTAATGAATTGCTCGCGCGTCTTACACCACCACCACCCGCTGCACCTAACGCACCTCTCCAACAACAACAACAATGACTACCTCCACGTCGCGAAACAGACCTCCGCCGAGCAAGCCGTGTTCCTCTTGCGTTTGGCCAAACTGTTGGTGCTGCTGTTGATACTTCTGTGGCTCCTGCTGCTGATGCGGAGGAGGATGATTATGTGGGAGATTATGAGGATGAGGTTGATCAAAATCAGCACTACGTGCAGCCACCTGTACCACCACCAGCAGGTCGACCTCAGGTATATATTCGTAATGGTAGGCCTGCACCACCACCTCAGGTACGAGATGATGTCCATATTCCTAAACTGAAATTGAATATTCCACCATTTGAGGGTAGATATGTTCCTGATATATATCTTACTTGGGAGTTAGAAACTGAACAACGATTTACATGTTTACAATATCCTGAGGAGAGACGAGTTGCTGCTGCTGTTTGTGCTTTCACTAGTTTTGCATGTGTATGGTGGTCTGAACATTGTAGATTATATCATATTCCAACTACTTGGGCTGCTTTGAAAACTGCTATGCGTACTCATTGGGTTCCACCATATTATCAACGTGAATTGCTTCAAAAATTACAGCGCTTAAGACAAGGAAAAAATTCTGTAGAAGAATATTATCAGGAATTACAAACTGGCATGATTAGATGTGGTATTGTTGAGGAGAATGAAGCTATGCTTGCACGTTTTCTGGGTGGATTAAATAGAGAGATTCGGACCATTCTAGACTATAAGGAGTATACTAATATCACTCGTTTATTCCATCTTGCTTGTAAAGCTGAACGTGAAGTGCAGGATCGACAAGCATTGGCGCGAACTAACTTTTCTGCAGGCCGACCTTCATCATGGACACCGCGTGCATCTTCTACTTCAACTGCACCAGCACCTCAATCACGTGCCTCCTCCAGTCGTGATACAAGAAAACAGGCACAACTACCATTATCTGCCAAGAGCGCACCTGCTGGGCCTGCACAGAGTTCTTCTTCTTCCATGGCATCAACAGGGCACACAAGTGATATTATTTGTCGTCGTTGTAAGGGAGGAGGTCATTATGCGAGAGAATGCAAATCTCCGCGTGTGATGATTGCTACCGCGGATGGTGGATATGAGTCCGCTAGTGACTATGATGAGGAGACTTTGGCTCTTATTACACGTGAAGAACATGGTGGAGATGATTCTGATCGTGAGACGCAATACATGGCTCCTGAAGACGCTGACAGGTATGAATGTTTAGTTGCTCAACGTGTTTTGAGTGTGGAGGTCACACAAGCTGAGCAAAATCAGAGGCACAATTTGTTCCATACCAAGGGAGTTGTGAAGGAACGGTCTGTGCGCGTCATCATAGACGGAGGGAGCTGCAACAACTTGGCTAGCATGGAGATGGTGGAGAAGCTTTCTCTCACCACAAGACCACATCCACATCCTTACTACATCCAATGGTTCAACAACAACGGCAAGGTTAAGGTAACACGTACTGTTCGTGTGCATTTTAGTATCTCTACATATGCTGATTATGTTGATTGTGATGTGGTACCTATGCAAGCATGTTCCTTATTACTTGGTAGACCATGGCAATTTGATAAAAATTATGTACACCATGGTAGAAACAATCACTATACTCTTGTTCATAAGGATAAAAATATTACTTTGCTTCCTATGACTCCTGATTCCATTTTGAAAGATGATATTAATAGAGCTAATAAAGCAAAACAGGAGACGAATAAGAGTGAAAATCAGATTGTGGCAAAAGAATTTGAGCAACAAATGAAGCCTAATAATAAACCATCTAGTGTTGCTTCTGAAATTAAATTGAAAAGTGCATGTTTATTTGCCACCAAATCTGATATTGATGAGCTAGATTTCAGCAAATCTGTTTGCTATGCTTTTGTGTGCAAAGAGGCATTATTTTCATTCGAGGACGTGCCTTCCTCTTTGCCTCCTGCTGTCACTAACATTTTGCAGGAGTTCGCTGACGTCTTTCCACAAGACGTGCCACCGGGATTACCACCTATTCGAGGGATTGAGCATCAGATTGACTTAATTCCCGGTGCTTCACTGCCAAACCGTGCACCATACCGTACCAATCCAGAGGAGACAAAGGAGATTATGCGTCAAGTACAAGAGCTTCTCGACAAAGGTTATATACGCGAATCCCTTAGTCCTTGTGCTGTTCCTATTATTCTAGTGCTGAAAAAGGATGGTACATCACGTATGTGTGTTGATTGTAGAGGCATTAATAATATTACTATTCGTTATCGTCATCCTATTCCTAGGCTAGATGATATGCTTGATGAATTGAGTGGCTCTACAATATTCTCCAAAGTTGATTTGCGTAGTGGATACCATCAAATTCGTATGAAATTGGGAGATGAATGGAAAACAGCATTCAAAACTAAGTTTGGATTATATGAGTGGTTAGTCATGCCTTTTGGGTTAACTAATGCACCTAGTACTTTCATGAGATTAATGAATGAAGTTTTACGTGCTTTCATTAGACGATTTGTGGTAGTTTACTTTGATGACATATTGATTTATAGCAGATCTTTGGAAGAACATTTGGAACATTTACGTGCTGTTTTTATTGCTCTACGAGATGCACGTTTGTTTGGTAACCTTGGGAAGTGCACCTTTTGCACCGACCGAGTATCTTTTCTTGGCTATGTTGTTACTCCACAGGGAATTGAAGTTGATAAAGCCAAGATTGAAGCTATTGAGAGTTGGCCGCAACCCAAAACGGTCACACAAGTGAGGAGTTTTCTTGGCCTCGCTGGATTCTATAGGCGTTTTGTGAGAGATTTCAGCACCATTGCTGCACCTCTCAATGAGCTTACAAAGAAAGATGTGCCTTTTCTTTGGGGTACCGCACAGGAAGAAGCCTTCTCGGTATTGAAAGATAAGTTGACACATGCTCCTTTACTCCAACTTCCTGATTTTAATAAGACTTTTGAGCTTGAATGTGATGCTAGTGGAATTGGATTAGGCGGTGTGTTATTACAAGATGGCAAACCTATTGCATACTTTTCTGAAAAATTGAGTGGGCCTAGTCTGAATTATTCTACTTATGATAAAGAATTATATGCTCTTGTTCGGACTTTAGAAACATGGCAACATTATTTATGGCCCAAAGAATTTGGTATACATTCTGATCATGAATCTTTGAAACATATTAAAAGTCAAGCTAAACTGAATCGTAGACATGCTAAATGGGTTGAATTCATTGAGACTTTTCCTTATGTCATTAAGCACAAGAAGGGAAAAGAAAATGTTATTGCTGATGCATTGTCTCGCCGCTATACTATGCTTTCACAACTTGACTTCAAAATATTTGGTTTGGAGACCATCAAAGATCAATATGTGCATGATGCTGATTTTAAAGATGTAATGCAGAATTGTAAAGAAGGAAGAATGTGGAACAAGTTCGTCGTTAATGATGGATTTGTGTTTCGTGCTAACAAGCTATGCATTCCAGCTAGCTCCGTTCTTCTTTTGTTGTTGCAGGAGGCGCATGGAGGAGGATTAATGGGACACTTTGGCGTCAAGAAGACGGAGGACGTACTTGCTACACATTTCTTTTGGCCAAAGATGAGACGGGATGTTGAGCGTTTTATTGCTCGTTGCACTACATGTCAAAAAGCTAAGTCACGACTCAATCCTCATGGTTTATATATACCGTTTCCTGTACCTAGTGTTCCTTGGGAGGATATATCTATGGACTTTGTTTTAGGTTTACCTCGAACAAAGAAGGGGAGGGATAGCATATTTGTTGTCGTGGATAGATTCTCGAAAATGGCACACTTTATACCATGTCATAAAAGCGATGATGCTGTTAATGTTGTTGATTTGTTCTTTCGTGAAATTATTCGCTTGCATGGTGTGCCAAATACTATTGTTTCAGATCGTGATACTAAATTTCTTAGCCACTTTTGGAGATGTTTATGGGCTAAGTTGGGGACTAAACTGCTTTTTAGTACTACTTGTCACCCCCAAACTGATGGACAAACTGAAGTAGTCAATAGAACGTTGTCTACTATGCTTAGGGCTGTTTTGAAGAATAATAAGAAAATGTGGGAGGAATCCTTGCCTCATATTGAATTTGCTTATAATCGTTCATTGCATTCTACTACTAAGATGTGCCCTTTTGAAGTTGTGTATGGTTTCCTACCTCGTGCACCTATTGATTTGTTGCCTCTTCCATCTTCGGAGAAGGTTAATTTTGATGCTAAACAACGTGTTGAATTGATTTTAAAAATGCATGAGTTAACTAAGGAAAACATTGAGCATATGAATGCTAAATATAAACTTGCTAGAGATAAGGGTAAAAAACATGTTGTGTTTGCACCTGGAGATCTTGTTTGGTTACATTTGCGTAAGGATAGATTTCCGGATTTGCGCAAATCAAAGTTAATACCACGTGCTGATGGTCCCTTTAAGGTGTTAGAGAAAATAAATGATAATGCATATAAACTTGAGCTGCCTGCAGATTTTGGGGTTAGTCCCACTTTTAACATTGCAGATTTGAAGCCTTATTTGGGTGAGGAAGATGAGCTTCCGTCGAGGACGACTTCATTTCAAGAAGGGGAGGATGATGAGGACATCAATACCATTGTTACACCCACAGCCCCTACTGCTACATATACGGGACCAATTACTAGAGCTCGCGCACACCAATTAAATTATCAGGTACTTTCGTTTCTTGGTAATGATTCTAATGTTCATGAGAATATGATGCTGCCTAAATTGGATACATTTCTTTTGCTTACAAATGAAGGGCCTAGCTTGGAGAAGGATGAACATTGGAGCAAGAACAAGCATGGAGATGATGCCATGCGCAAGGGGAACAAGAACGGAGTTACAAGTGATGATTTCAGGACTTTGAAGCCACCATAATGGGTGCATGAAGCCTTGGACGAAATATACAAGATGCCACTTCATAAATTTCGTCCCGAGGCTATTATAGGTGCTGCGTCACCTTTTTTGTTGGGCTAGGCCCATGTAATTTCGAAATACATAAGTATAGGCTATTTTTAGAGTCTGTATGTGTGGGGAAACAAGAGATAGGGTTGATTTCGGACCCCTCCACCAAGGGCCACAAAATTCCCCTCTCTTCCTCCATATATACAGCCCTTAGGGCACCGTTTAGATTTTGGGTTTTGTTTAGATTAAAAGTTCGCCATAGCTGCAACTTTGCGTACTTCGTTTGTGTTCAACGACCAGACAAAGGCGTCATAGAACCCCACCTTGATCAATAAAGCTTTCATCTTATATTCGCAATATCCAGATTGCAATCTCAGTTTCTTGCTTGTTCTTCGTTTGCTCGCAGGAAACAGACCCTCGTGGTCAGGTTGATCGTGCTCCGGCGTGGTCAATAACCTCTCGGAGTTGGTTTAGCGATTGCTAAGGCGCGACGTCCTCGCACGTTCGTAGTCGGATCGTCAAAGTCGACTGCCACCAAAGCGATATCCATCATCTCATCGAAAGACGGGACACCTTTGCCTCTATCAATCACTCCTAATGAGATCTCTGTAGTGTAGCTATACGGCCGAGGTCATCGAGGGTGATTTCCTCCTTAACCACTTCGGTTACGGCTCTGTCGTGCAACCCATCAAATGTGAACCTCGGGGTGGATCCTCTTACGTTCACCTTGATGATAACATTGAGTGGGATTCACCGTGGGTAATTCCTCGGGTTTTCCCCTTGGTCTTAGACACACAGTTACTATGGTTACTAGGACTTTGCACTGAGCCATGTTACTAAAGACGGGTCGGACCTGAGGGGTACCCGCGCGAGCTTAATAGCGAGTGATGTGGAGTCGGGTTAACCTGGAAGGTGCCCGCGAGATACTTACGAGGCATGGCCGGGCATTCTTAGCCCTTGCCGCATGTGCTCGAGACGGGGCGACGGGGTCACATCGATCATGAGTCTCTGCTCATTACCGCGTGCTCCTAATCCGCTACGATTTGGATATTTGATCCGAGGGGCCTCTAGCCTGATAGCACTAACCATCACGTGGGCATAGTATGGGCGTTCTGCGTCGTATACATCAAACGAAGTTTAACAGACGTTAGCGACTGAGCGGCGGGCGCCAGGTTGGACTGCATAAGCTCCTGCCTTGTTTAAGATGGTAGCTAGGTCTGCTCACCGGCCGCGTACGCAACGTGGGAGTTCTCGGGGAGATGGCCCATGACCCCTGGCGGCATAGTCTTAGTCTGGCGTGCTGACCTCTCTATTAAGCCTAGGTCGGGTTGCGGCGTGTTGTTTGGCCGAGGCTGGGCATGACCCAGGAAAGTGTGTCCGGCCGGAGTTAATCGAGCGTGGTGGGTAAGTTGGTGCACCCCTGCAGGGAAGAAAACATCTATTGATAGCATGTCCTACGGTAACAGACACTTGGAGTTGTATCCCGATCGTTACAACTAGAACTGGATACTTGTGATGAGAAATGGATGGTTATGAGAACTGGATAGTATGGCACTGGGATTTCTTTCTCGTAGGCAGTCGAGAAAGGATCTCTGGCCGAGGTTGATAACACTACTACTACTTTACATTATGTCGATCTGTACTCTTCTATATGCTGCAAGATGCTTGAAGATGCTTGAAGATGCTAGTCTTCGATAGGCTAGGCTTTCCCCTTCTCTTCTGGCATTCTGCAGTTTAGTCCACAGATACAGCCCATTTCCTTTGATACAGATGCATACTTAGTTTAGATCTGATGTAAGTCTTGCGAGTACTTCGGATGAGTACTCATAGTTGCTTTGCTACCTCTTTTTCCCCCATACCCGATTGTTGCGACCAGATGACGAATCCCAGGAGCCAGACGACACCACTGATGATTACTACTACCCCAAGGGTGCCTACTACAACGTGACGGCCGATGACGACTTGGAGTAGTTAGGAGGCTCCCAGGCTGGAGGCGTTGCCTTTTTGATTGTTGATGCTTTTGTGCTAGCCTTCTTAAGGCAAACTTGTTTAACTCATGTCTGTACTTAGATATTGTTGCTTCCGCTGACTCTTGTGTATTCTAGCTTATTCGAGCCCTCGAGGCCCCTGGCTTGTAATATAAAGCTTGTATTATTTTAATTTGTGTCTAGAGTTGTGTTGTGATATCCTCCCGTGAGTCCTTGTTTTTGATCGTACACATTTGCGTGTATGATTAGTGTACGATTGAAACGAGGGCGTCACAAGTTGGTATCAGAGCCGACTGACTGTAGGTAGCCCCCTTTCCAACTCCTTGGCCGAAATTGAGTCTAGTCACTACAAAAACTTTTACTAACATGGCTGTGTGTCTTATGGGCCCACGTCACCATTTGGGTGGTATTAGGATCTTTTATTCCTCGTCTATGCTCTGGGACTCTGATCTCTCTTCTATTTGGGTTAAATGATTTTGCTAACACTAACACTAGGATCTCGTAACTACTTCCTCCCGCAGAGCCCCTTTATTTCAGATGATGGTTTGGTTCATCAGAAGACCCCGAAGATACTTTTGATGTTTTTCTGAGACCCTTGTGTCCATCGCTTTTGCAATTCTCTTCCATCGATAAATCCCTATGGATAACTAAATACACTTGTCATTCATACAATCATTCCCAGTTGCTCTTGTTGTTACAAGATACATCGAATTATTCTTCGACTTTTTAAGAATCCTTGGAGCTACTTCCCTGTAGCTCTTTTCTGCCATGAATAGACCTACGAGTAATTCCTCACACTTATCGAGGATTCGATCATCCCTATTTGTTCATGTGTTTCACAAAATTCTTTGAAATACTATCCGATCTCCAGAAATCCTCAGTAGCTTATTGCTCTTGTTCTTCACTACCTGCTTGCATGATGGTTAATTCCATATGTCTAGAAATATCCATTGAAATTCGTGGTGGTTGACTTTTTGATCCTATTGATTCAACATGTTTGTGAATGCACGCAATCATCAGTTGATCCTTATGAAATTCGTCCTTTTGGCTCAGACGTCACTTCAAACATGAGCTGGTTCTCGGCAAATCAAACCTTGAATGATTGTCGATCTATGTCTGTTCAACTTGCTTATCTTTTTTATTAGAGCATCTGCTTCTGATCCCCCGAATTGGAAATCGTAATTCCTTTGCAATTAAGCTTTGGAATTATCAGATGTTTCCAAAATCCGATGCCTCTGCATTATTTCTTCTTCTGATTGAATATCGATACTCACACCAGCTCCGTTGTGGATCACCGGATCCATTATTGGGTTATCATCTGACAATGTCCTTCATATTCAAAGAACCTCGTGAATTTCTTTCCTAGGTACCTAATGCCTTTGGTAAATTGTATCCTCTCCTTTTGTCAATCATACTCTGCTTCGAGCTTGTGTTGTTTACTTATGAAGTTTGTGGAATAGGCTCCTAAGATGCCCCTATGGGTTGAACCTATGCATCACCTAATCCTTTTGAACCCGAGAGTTTTAACGAGCCTTACTCTTCTGGTGTTTCGCTAGGTAACAATTCAACACTACAACTTCATCGAAAGCGAGAAGTAAATGAAATGATATACATTGAAGAAGTGGGAGTCAACCTTCAACTTTGTGTTCATGCCCATGGACATGATGTAGATCTTATCATGGAAGATTCTCTTAAAATTAATTATCCCCTTGGTATAAGATCATCTTATATCTAGGATTTGATCCTTTGCAACCGTGGTTCTGACCATAATTTTTCCCCTTTGATTCCATTTCTCGGACAAGTTAAAGCACTTGTCTTCTGTAGATAAATGCATCTTCGCAACCTCTATTTTGATCTTCCATCAAGTATTACCCTTCGGTATCTCGAGAATAACAAAGAATTGCGTTGCTTCCTATGAGTCTTCATCTAGTATTGCTTCTCACTGATTTCAGATTTCCCCCAGGATCTGAGTTATTAATCACTCGAGGACACCGATAAGTGAATCGGTTGAATCGATTCTGCACTCTGATTCTATAACTCTAAGTAATTTTCATTACTTACGAGTTTAATAATCCTTCAAGTCATTCCTTGCCTGGCTGGCTATATCATTATTGTGCTAAATTTTAACTGTGCTACCTGGTCCTTCTTCCCGGGACTGAATTTTCGACGATGAGCTAAGCTTATGTCGATCTTCCGCGTCATACCATTTCGCCTTGAACAACAAGCTTGCTTTCGAGTTTGTGTCATACCCATGATTACAATAACTTTTCGCTTCATCATTCCTTTGACTTGATGTCATCGCTGATCGATTACATCTCCCTGAAATCTCTCGACAATTGTGTCGTGCTCGTCAACATTTTGAGCTCTTCCAGCATATCAATCAAATTCATGATGAGAAATACCATCCTTGACCATCGATGATTTGAGTTATCATCGACAACCCCCCTTGTCTTCTTTCCAACACATGTTGATCTTGTCTTGGTTATACCTTGGACTCCTTGCTATTCCTGCAATTGTTCCTTGAGTAATTCTTGTGATCTTCAACTCCATCCCCTACTTGTAACACCATGTTAATGCTACCTCGAAGTATTACTGAGGTATTCCGAATATCAACAAGAACATTGGAAGAACATTGTCGAATGTTCCTTGATCTATTATCCAAACACCATTGTATGGGTAATATCATGATTCTTCCCTCGCCCCCTTTATCTAAATGCTTTTGAACTTGCTGTCATATCATGTATATCCTGATCTGCTTCCCCCTTGGGAAGGATATACTCCCAATTCTTGTGTGTAAACACACTTTCCTTTGCAATGTTCCGATTAATCTAATGATCACCTTTTCTTTCCATTGTTTTGTTTAACCTTTCTTGTGGTTTTTGAGATCTAAGCAGTAATAGTTCCCTGCTTATGAAAACACCTCGGTGTAAAATTTGTCAGTAAGACCTTGTTATTATTGTTGTTAACATTCCGGTAACCACCGATGGATGAGTATTTTTCCTATTGGTCCGCCTCGTTCAACGAGCAGGAAAGTAGTTCTCTCCGTCCCTCGCCCTTGGTACCAACGTTGTTGGCAACATAACTGACAGTCTATCATCTGACATGTCTTGCTATCGGCCTCCTTTCTAGTTTTAACCCACATGGTGGGCCCATAACCCACAGTTCCACATGATCGAAACCTGACTCTCCTGTATGTCCTTTATTACGAAGTATCATTGGCTCTTGGCTTTGTGTGTTGTCACGAGCCACCGTCTAAGAGATGATCTATTCCTGATGCTCTGAACCCCCTTCTCACACTGTGTTCAGGTATCAATCGTTTGTCCATTCGCTAGAAACTTCCTATTGTACCTTCATATTTTTCTCTTGATGTTTTCTTAAGTTTCAACTCAAGAGATACTTCTGCCACATTCCCATTTTTCATCAGATAATTAACCCTATAAGGGTCAGTTCTCCTGAAGTTACTCTTTACTTCCCCACTTAAATCTCGGGACGAGATTTCTTGTAGTGGAGGAGAATTGTGACGCCCGGATAATTAAGCTACAGTAATCCTCTGCTAATGATGCCACGTTATCACTTTACTGTTGCTAATCCTTGCTTAATTCAAATCTTAATTCAAATTCAAATTCAAATTTAAGTCCAAAATTCAAAGTTCACAAACATGGAAACTAAAATGTTGATCATGTGACAAATATTCACTTCTTAATTTTGGTGGTGAACCAACTTTTTCTAAAGTGTTTTAGTGCACTAACATAAAATAAGATAGTAAACAAAAACAGAAAAGGTTATAAAAACAGAAAACAAAAACCCCCTTCCCTCATGGGCCTCATAGCCCAACTGGCCTTTACCGGCCAGGCCGGCCCGCTCCCGCACGCCCGCTGGCCTATTTGGCCAACCCCCCGAACCCTAACTGCTACCCCCCACTCCCACCTCGTTTCCCCCACGATCCCCACTCCCCCGGATCCACATCTGGATCGCGCCTCTAGCGCCCCGCCTCTCGCAGCCTCTCTCTCTCTTGCTCCCCAATCCCACTCCCTCTCGATCTCTTGCACCACCTCCGTCGCGCCAGAGCCCTCCCCGCGCCGTCACCGCCAGGGCCCCCGTGCTGGCCCGCAAGCATCACGACCGGCCGCCCCCCCTGCAACATGCCCCTGCCGCCAGCGCTGCGGCTGCTCTGCACCCGGCCGGCGCCTGCCAGCGCGCACTCGCCCCTCGCCGCCTCAACACCGTTCGCCGTCGCTGCCTCACCTCACCCTCGACGCCCATCCGTGCGCCACCTAGTCCCCTCCGCCCCTGATCTACAACCGGGGCTCGGCCTCGATGCCGTCGCCGCTCGGAACCCCCTCCCCCCGAGCCGATCCCTGACGCCCCGCCGCCGCTGTCGTTGCCCATGGCCCACGCCGGAGCCGCCCCTCGCCGCAGCCGCTCGTCTCCCCGCCGCCATGTCGTCCCCGTCCTCCTCCCCGAATGGCCTCTATGCGCCTCGACGCCCCCCTGCCCACCAACGCCGGTGAGGACCTGACCGTCCTCCCTTTTTCCCCTACACGTCGCCATGGTTGCCATGCTCACTCCGTCCGCCACCGCACGCGCGCCGCGCGCCAGCCCCACTCGTCGTCGCCCGCTACGCCGCTTGCCGTCGCCCGGTACGCCGCTCGCCGTCGCCCGCGGCTGCGATCGCGTGCGCTCGCGGCTGCTCCTGCCTTGCCGCATGTTGAGCCGCCTGGTCGCGCCCCTCCCGCCCACTCTGCTCGGCCCGCCACGGCCCCGTTCACCTCGCCGGCGTCCTGGCCCGGCCCGCGCACCGCACCCCCTAGCCTCGCCTCCGCACCGCCACGACCTTGCCCCGCGGTGGCCACGCCGCCGTCTGGGTCCGCCCCGCCCGGCTCCAGCGCCCGCACACCCGTGGCCATGCGGGCGGGCGCCTGCACCTGTTTCACCCGGTTGGCCCCAGGCCTATGACAGCCGGGGCCCGGCCCTAGAATGATTTAAAAAAGATTTAAAAAAATATATGATTAATATTTAAAAATAATTAATTAATTAATTAACATAAGTAATCATGTTAATTAATCTAATTAGGCCTAATTAATTAACCTAATCACTTTAATTAAATGAACTAATCTTGTTTAGTTAACCAAGTCAATGACCAGCGGGACCCACACATCAGCGACCCAATCAACACCCCTATTGACTGTTGACGTCAGCATGCACTGTTCTGGATAATATTGAATTAAATTAATTAAATAAATGCTAAAATTAATTTAAATCTTTTAAAATCAAAATAAAATAAACTGTAACCCGGATGAAAAAACTTTGTACATGAATGTTGCTCACAACGACGAGGCGAATTCGGATGCGTAGCCCGTTCGTCCACCATGCATCCCTAGCATAGCAAACACGCAACTTTCCCCCTCCGATTCATCTGTCTGAAAATGGGAAACACCGGGGATATTTTTCCCGGATCTTTCCCCCCTTCACCGGTATCACCTCATACCGCGTTAGAGCACACCTAGCACCGCTACTTGTCATGTCATGCATCGCTATGCATCTGTTTGCATTATATTCATTGTTTCTCCCCCCTCTTCTCTCCGATATACTACGAGACTGATGCTGATGCTGGTGCCCCGGTCGACTACGCTGTTGACGACCCCCTCTTTCTTGCCAGAGCAACCAGGCAAGCAAACCCCCCTTGAGCATTCCTATACCGCCCATTTCTTTCCCTCTCATATTTGCATTAGAACTGCTACTGTTTTCAGTATGATCCTACTCTGATGCATAACCTGTTTTTGTTACTTGCTTATTGTTACCTTACCTGCTTATCCTAAACTTCTTAGTATAGGTTGGTTAGTGATCCATCAGTGACCCCCACCTTGTCCCAGTTGCCTCGCCTTATGTTCAATGACTCGATCAACGTGATCGACGTCCAGGCCCCAACACCGCACATCACCCCCTAGTTGTACGACTCTACAGAGTTACCATCGAGTGCCGAGGGTGGAACCTCTTACATCACTCTTGATGAGATCTCTGTAGTGTAGCTATACGGTCGAGGTCATCGATGGTGATTTCCTCCTTAACCACTTCCATTACGGCTCTATCGTGCAACCCATCAAATGTGAACCTCGAGGGTGGATCCTCTTACGTTCACCTTGATGATAACATCGAGTGGGATTCACCGGGGGTGATTCCTCGGGTTTTCCCCTTGGTGTTAAACACACAGTTACTATGGTTACTATGACTTTGCATTGAGCCATGTTACTAAAGACGGCTCGGACCTGAGGGGTACCCGCGCGAGCTTAATAGCGAGTGATGTGGAGTCGGGTTAACCTGGAAGGTGCCCGCGAGATACTTACGAGGCATGCCAGGGCATTCTTAGCCCTTGCCGCAAGTGCTAGAGACGGGGCGATGGGGTCACACCAATCGTGAGTCTCTGCTCGTTACCGCATGCTCCTAATCCGCTATGATTTGGATATTTGATCCGAGGAGCCTCTGGCCTGATAGCACTAACCATCACGTGGGCATACTATGGGCGTTCTGCGTCGTATACATCAGCCGAAGTTTAACAGACGTCAGCGACTGAGCGGCGTGCGCCGGGTTGGACTGCGTAAGCTCCTGCCTTGTTTAGGGAGGTAGCTAGGTCTGCTCACCAGCCGCGTACGCAACGTGGGAGTTCCTGGGGAGATGGCCCATGACCCCTGGGGGCATAGGCTTAGTCCGGCGTGCTGACCTCTCTATTAAGCCTAAGTCGGGTTGCGGCATATTGTTTGGCCGAGGCCGGGCATGACCCAGGAAAGTGTGTCCTGCCGGAGTTAATCGAGCATGGTGGGTAAGTTGGTGCACCCCTGCAGGGAAGGAAACATCTATCGATAGCCTGTCCTACGGTAACGGACACTTGGAGTTGTATCTCGATCATTACAACTAGAACTGGATACTTGTGATGAGAAATGAATGGTTATGAGAACTGGATAGTATGGCTCTGGGATTTCTTTCTCGCAGGGAGTCAAGAAAGGATCTCTGGCCGAGGTTGATAACACTACTACTACTTTACATTATGTCGATCTGTACTCTTCTATATGCTGCAAGATGCTTGAAGATGCTTGAAGATGCTAGTCTTTGATAGGGTTGGCTTTCCCCTTCTCTTCTGGCATTCTGCAGTTTAGTCCACAGATACAGCCCATTTCCTTTGATACAGATGCATACATAGTTTAGATCTGATGTAAGTCTTGCGAGTACTTTGGATGAGTACTCATGGTTGCTTTGCTACCTCCTTCTCCCCCATACCCGATTGTTGCGACCAGATGACGGATCCCAGGAGCCAGACGATACCAGTGATGATTACTACTACCCCGAGGGTTCCTACTACAACGTGATGGCCGATGATGACTTGGAGTAGTTAGGAGTCTCCCAGGCAGGAGGCCTTGCCTTTTCGATCGTTGATGCTTTTGTGCTAGTCTTCTTAAGGCAAACTTGTTTAACTAATGTCTGTACTCAAATATTGTTGCTTCCGCTGACTCTTGTGTATTCGAGCTTATGTATTCGAGCCCTCGAGGCCCCTGGCTTGTAATATAAAGCTTGTATTATTTTAATTTGTGTCTAGAGTTGTGTTGTGATATCCTCCCATGAGTCCTTGATTTTGATCGTACACATTTGCGTGTATGATTAGTGTACGATTGAATCGAGGGCATCACAACATGTGATGTTTATCTTTTATGCATCTTATTTTGCTTAGTACGGAGGTAGCATTATAAGATTATCTCTCACTAAATTTCGAGGTATAAGTGTTCTCCCTGAGTATGCACCGTTGCTACAGTTCGTCGTGCCGAGACACCACATGAAGATCGGGTGTGATAAGCTCTACATTCACATACAACGGGTGCAAGCCAGTTTTGCACAAGAAGAATACTCGGGTTAAACTTGACAAGCCTAGCATATGTAGATATGGCCTCGGAACACTGAGACTAAAAGGTCGAGCATGAATCATATAGTAGATATGATCAACATAGTGATGTTCACCATTGAAAACTTCTCCATCTCATGTGATGATCGGACATGGTTTAGTTGATATGGATCACGTGATCATTTAGATGACTAGAGAGATGTCTATGTAAGTGGGAGTTTTTAAGTAATATGATTAATTGAACTTTAATTTATCATAAACTTAGTACCCGATAGTATTTTGCATGCCTATGTTGTTGTAGATAAATGGCATGTGCTACTATTCCTTGGAATCTTAATGCGTTCCAAGAGGAAGCTAAGTTGAAAGATGATGGTGGCAACTACATGGACTAGGTCCGTAACTTGAGGATTATCCTCATTGCTACACAGAAGAATTATGTACGGGAAGCACCGCTTTGTGCTAGGCCTGCTGGAGATGCTGCTGATGATGTTAAGAAGGTCTTGCAGAATAAAGTTGATGACTACTCGATAGTTTAGTTTGCCATGCTTTACGCCTTAGAACCGGGACTTCAATGACTTTCTGAACTTCATGGAGCATATGAGATGTTCCAGGAGTTGAAGTTAATATTTCAAGCAAATGCCTAGATTGAGAGATATTAAGTCTCCAATGAGTTCTACAACTGCAAGATGGAGGAGAATAGTTTTTCCAGTGAACATATACTCAGAATGTCTGGGTACCACAACCACTTGACTCAACTAGGAGTTAATCTTCCTGATGATAGTGTCATCGACAGAGTTCTTCAATCACTGCCACCAAGCTACAAAAGCTTTGTGATGAACTATAATATGCAAGGGATGGATAAGACAATTCCTGAGCTCTTCGCAATGCTAAAAGCTGTGGAGGTAGAAATCAAGAAGGAGCATCAAGTGTTGATGGTTAACAAGATGAATAGTTTCAAGAAAAAAGGCAAAGGGAAGAAGGGGAACTTAAAGAAGAACGGCAAGCCAATTGCTGCTCAAGTGAAGAAGACCAAGTCTAGACCTAAGCCTGAGACTGGGTGCTTCTACTGCAATGGGACTGGTCACTGGAAGCGGAATTGCCCCAAGTATTTGGCGGATAAGAAGGATGGCACAGTGAAAGGTATATTTGATATACATGTTATTGATGTGTACCTTACTAATGCTCGCAGTAGTGCCTGAGTATTTGATACTGGTTCTATTGCTCATGTTTGCAACTCGAAACATGGGCTACGAATTAAGCGAAGATTGGCTAAGGACGAGGTGACGATGCGCGTGGGAAATGGTTCCAAAGTCGATGTGATCGCGATCGGCACACTACCTCTACATCTACCATCGGGATTAGTATTAGACCTGAATAATTGTTATTTGGTGCCAGGATTAAGCATGAACATTATAACTGGATCTTGTTTGATGCGAGATGGTTATTCATTTCAATCAGAGAATAATGGTTGTTCTATATATGAGTAATATCTTTATGGTCATGCACCCTTGATGAGTGCTCTATTTTTATTGAATCTCGATGGTAGTGATACACATATTCATAGTATTGAAGCCAAAAGATATAAGTTTAATAATGATAGTGCAACTTATTTGTGGCACTGCCATTTAGGTCATATTGGTGTAAAGCGCATGAAGAAACTCCATGCTGATGGGCTTTTGGAATCACTTGATTATGAATCACTTGATGCTTGCGAACCATGCCTCATGGGCAAGATGACTAAGACTCCGTTCTCCGGATCAATGGAACGAGGAACAGACTTATTGGAAATAATACATACTGATGTATGCGGTCCGATGAGTGTTGATGGTCGTGGTGGGTATCATTATTTTCTGACCTTCATAGATGATTTGAGCAGATATGGGTATATCTACTTGATGAAACATAAGTCTGAAACATTTGAAAAGTTCAAAGAATTTCAGAGTGAAGTGGAAAATCATCGTAACAAGAAAATTAAGTTTGTGCGATCTGATCGTGGAGGTGAATATTTGAGTTATGAGTTTGGTGTTCATTTGAAACAATGCGGAATAGTTTTGCAACCCACGCCACCTGGAACACCACAGCTTAATGGTGTGTCCAAACGTCGTAACCACACTTTATTAGATATGGTGCGATCTATGATGTCTCTTACTAATTTACCTCTATCATTTTGGGGTTATGCTTTAGAGACCGATGTATTCACGTTAAATAGGGCACCATCGAAATCCGATGAGACGACACCATATGAACTATCGTTTGGCAAGAAACCCAAGTTGTCGTTTCTTAAAGTTTGGGGGTGTGATGCTTATGTGAAAAAGCTTCAACCTGATAAGCTCGAACCAAAATCGAAGAAATGTGTCTTCATAGGATACCCAAAGGAAACTGTTGGGTACACCTTCTATCACAGATCCGAAGGCAAGATATTCGTTTCTAAGAATAGATCCTTTCTAGAGAAGGAGTTTCTCTCGAAAGAAGTGAGTGGGAGGAAAGTAGAACTTGATGAGGTAACTGTACCTGCTCACTTATTGGAAAGTAGTCCATCACAGAAATCAGTTCCAGTGATTCCTACCCTAATTAGTGAGGAAGTTAATGATTTTGATCATGAAACTTCTGATCAAGTTACTACTGAACCTCATAGGTCAACTAGAGCAAGATCCGCACCAGAGTGGTACAGTAATCTTGTTCTGGAGGTCATGTTACTTGACCATGACGAACCTATGAACTATGAGGAAGCGATGATGAGCCCAAATTCCACAAAATGGCTTGAAGCCATGAAATCTGAGATGGGATCCATGTATGAGAACAAAGTGTGGACTTTGGTTGACTTGCCCGATGATCGGCAAGCCATAGAGAATAAATGGATCTTCAAGAAGAAGACTGACGATGACGGTAATGTTACTATCTACAAAGCTCAACTTGTTGCGAAAGGTTTTCGACAAGTTCAAGGAGTTGATTATGATGAGACCTTCTCACCCATAGCGATGCTTAACTCCGTCTGAATCATGTTAGCAATTGCCGCATTTTATGATTATGAAATTTGGTAAATGGATGTTAAAACTGCATTCCTTAATGGATATCTTAAAGAAGAGTTGTATATGATGCAACCGGAAGGTTTTGTCGATCCAAAATGTGCTAACAAAGTGGGCAAGCTCCAGCGATCCATTTATGGACTGGTGCAAGCATCTCGGAGTTGGAATTTACGTTTTGATAGTGTGATCAAAGCATATGGTTTATAGAATTTTGGAGAAGCCTGTATTTACAAGAAAGTGAGTGGGAGCTCTGTAGCATTTCTGATATTATATGTAGATGACATATTGTTGATCGGAAATGATACTGAATTTCTGAATAGCATAAAAGGATACTGGAATAAGAATTTTTCAATGAAAGTCCTCGGTGTTGCTGCTTATATATTGGGCATCAAGATCTATAGAGATAGATCAAGATGCTTAATTGGACTTTCACAAAGCACATGCCTTGATAAAGTTTTGAAGAAGTTCAAAATGGATCAAGCAAAGAAAGGGTTCCTGCCTGTGTTACAAGGTGTGAAGTTGAGTCAGACTCAATGCCCGACCACTTCAGAAGATAGAGAGAAAATTAAAGTCATTCCCTATGCCTCAACCATAGGTTCTATCATGTATGCAATTTTGTGTACCAGACCTGATGTGTACCTTGCTATTAGTTTAGCAGGGAGGTACCAAAGTAATCCAGGAGTGGATCACTGGACATTGGTCAAGAACATCCTGAAATACCTAAAAAGGACTAAGGATATGTTTCTCGTTTATGGAGGTGACAAAGAGCTCGTCGTAAACAGTTACGTCGATGCAAGCTTTGACACTGATCCGGATGACTCTAAGTCACAAATTGGAAACGTATTTTTATTGAATGGTGGACCTGTCAGTTGGTGCAGTTCTAAGCAGAGCGTCGTGGCGGGATCTACATGTGAAGCGGAGTACATAGCTGCTTCAGGAGCAACAAATGAAGGAGTCTGGATGAAGGAGTTCATATCCGATCTAGGTGTTATACCTAGTGCATCGGGTCCAGTGAAAATCTTTTGTCACAATACTGGTGCAATTACCTTGGCAAAGGAATCCAGATTTCACAAGAGAACCAAGCACATCAAGAGACGCTTCAATTCTATCCGCGATCAAGTCAAGGAGGGAGACATAGAGATTTGCAAGATACATACAGATCTAAATGTTGCAGACCCGTTGACTAAGCCTCTCTCACGAGAAAAACATGATCAGCACCAAGACTACGTGGGTGTTAGAATCATTGATGTGTAATCTAGATTATTGACTCTAGTGCAAGTGGAAGACTAAAGGAAATATGCCCTAGAGGCAAAAATAAAGTTGCTATTTATATTTCCTTATATCATGATAAATGTTTATTAGTCATGATAGAATTGTGTTAACCATAAACTTAGTACATGTGTGAATACATAGACAAACAGAGTGTCCCTAGTATGCCTCTACTTGACTAGCTCGTTAATCAAAGATGGTTAAGTTTCCTAGCCATGGACATGTGTTGTCATTTGGTGAACTGGATCACATCATCAGAGAATGATGTGATGGACTAGACCCATCCGTTAGCTTAGCACTATGATCGTTTAGTTTATTGCTATTGCTTTCTTCATGACTTATACATGTTCCTATGACTATGAGATAATGCAACTCCCGAATACCGGAGGAACACCTTGTGTCGTGGAATTGTCACGGCAGATGTCCTAGCGAAAGGACTTAGTCGTAGGGCCATCGCAACTAGGAAGCTTAAAGGGGTTAATCGGGACAAAGGACACGAGAGGTTTATACTGGTTCAGCCCCTTACGGTGAAGGTAAGGCCTAGTCCAGTTGATGTTGTATTGCTAGGTTTCAATGACCAAGGAGCAAATCCGCTAGCCTGGCTATTGATCTCTTGATTCTTTTCCTAAGCGGCCACCGGGTCATCCCCTTATATACACGGGTTGATGCCTGGCTGCCTACAGAGTCCCGGCCGGCTCATAAAACATGTCCGGCTCGGTGACTTCTTTTATATGCCTTTCTTTACAAGTCTTTCTTTACATATGGCGGTTCACAATATTGGGCCTTAAGACGCCTCTGGGCTTAGGCCTTCTATAAGTCTCAATAAACTATCACCTTGAATATTACTGGGCTTCTTTTCGTAACCCGCCATTGGGGTTGACCCGGCCCCTCCTGGGCGGGTCATACCTGGTAGCTATATCCCCAACATTAGGCCCCAAGTTGACTTTGAACTTTGTTCTTTGTCAATCTTCAACACTTAGACGAAATCCATCTTCCTGTGTCTGTAAAAACTTTGTAACCCGCCATGACGTCATCTTCCAAAAACATGAAAGCCTGCCATGACGTCATTTTCAACGGATCTTTATCTTTTAATATCTTTTGAGAATCGAGGCGTCCGTTTAGCTGGATAATCATTATTTTGGTCTTCCTCAAATTTCACGCCCGCCTGTTCACTTATCCCCTTATAAATAGGCTTGGCCGGTCTTTCCTATTTCTTCTTCTTCTTCCTTCCATCTTCTCGCCATCTCTTTGCCTCTTGAGCTCCGCCGCCGCCATAGCACCCACCGTCGCCTCTCAACACCGGCCGCTGCATCACCCTGAGCTAGTCCCAAGAACCGTGACAACCCGTCGCAGAAGCTCTACATTCGTAAGTTCCTATCTTTCAGCGGCCTTAGATCTATTTAGGGTTACGAGTTCATCGGTGTTCTTCATCGTTCATCGCAGACCTTCTTGTAGTTTCTTCTTCGTACCCTCTTTTGATCCAGAAGAAAAGTAGAACTTATGCGGTGGTGGTTTTACACCCATTTTAGATGCTAGTAGATCCTTTTTCCTTTGCACAGATACCTTCTTAGAGCTGATGAACTCCTCTGCGCTTGTTCTTTAGATCTGAATTTATTTTTCTTTTCTGACCCATTTTGATCCAGAATAATAGCAATAGCTTGGGAAATCTATTTGTCTCAACACTTAGCCAATTCTGTTTCTGGTTTCCTTCGAATGTCTTTAGTCATGGCGGCTTATCACGTCGGCTCACTTTTCCTTTATATGACATTAGCCTTTACTTAAGCCGCCATTACTCATTTGCACTATCATTATTTAACTTTTAATTTCACCACCGAATTGAACCGGCACATTACTTTCTTTTCAGTTTGTCCTTTACTCATCATGCCGTCAAAAGCACCAACTGTCTACAACTGGGTCCCTTCCACCGTTACTGAGGATACCTTGAAGGAATTTGTCACCATAGGATTTTTGCCAGGGAAAAATGTTATGTCTTATCGTGCACCTGACCCGGATGAAGAACGGCCTCAGCCCAAAGATGGTGAAGTTATCATTTTCACTGATCACATGAACTGGGGCTTTTCTCCACCCGGCTCAAAGTTCTTCCGAGACGTTCTCCATTTTTTCAAGCTTCGCCCACAAGACATTGGACCCAACTCTATCTCCAACATCTGCAATTTTTAAGTTCTTTGTGAGGTATATCTTCAAGAAGAACCGACTGTGGGACTCTTTAGAGAATGCTTTTACTTGAACCGCCAGAATGAATGCACCAACGACCTTAGTTTGGAGCTTGGTGGAATCTCAATTCAGCGCCGACAGGGCGTCGTCTTTCCCTTAATAGTCTTACCAAGCCATCCCAAAGATTGGAATCAGACCTGGTTCTACTGCCAAGACACATCACCAGCCAATGAAAAACCACTGCCGGGTTATCGCGCAGGGCGTCTGGATTCCAAGTTTGTGCTCCCTGACAAGCTTACCACTGCTGAACGCAAGAAACTTATTCCATCTATTAAGAGGATTCAAGCTTTGTTGGGGAACGGCTTAACTGGAGTTGACCTGACCCATTGCTGGGTCGCCGGGCGGGTCATCCCTCTAAGCCGCCGATCCAAGTTAATGTATGAGTATGGCGGAGGCCCAAATGACGCTCTGCGTTATAGCTCTGTTCAATTGACTGAAGAAGACGTTGTTGCAATGTCAACCATCCTCGTGAATGGCAAATATGAGGACTGCGGTAAGGTTGGGTTAAACCCCTTCTGCAAACTCAACCCGGCCCAGAGGTGAAAAACCCCTGACCTCTCTCTTTTTGTGTTTTCCTCAGTAGTTAAATATTTGCATGACCTTCCAACCTGTTTATTTATTTACAGGCCAAATCTGACTTCTAGAAGGTCAAGTATGATCATGAAGTTGCCAAGAAGGCCAGAGCCGCTGCCATAGCCGCCAGGAGAACGACCCGAAAGCCCAAGAAGAAGAAGACTGCATCTAACTTATTCCACCTGGATGATGCTTCTGATTCGGAGGTAGCCCTTGACTCCCGTGGCCAGTTTTTTAACTATCTTATTGACACTGACTATTTCCAGGATGACACGGGGGCCAGCCAGGCCGTGGAAGAAGAGGTATCTATTTCCTCCGACTCAGCCCCTCTGCCAAGACAGAAACTTTGACTGGTAACCTGGAAAGTAAGGTTTTCGCACCCTTTGGCTTATCTAGACCCTCGTTTTCTTTTGAAAAAGCTGCAACATGAGAGCCGCCGTCAGGCCCCGACTAATGATGACGATGAACCGCCTTCTGATTTACAACAAACTCCTCGAAAACGCCAAAATGAGGTTTCTTTCATCTTTGTCTGTTGCTTTCATTAATGGATCTATTCCCTTGCATCACTGACTTTATTTTACCTTTTGTAGGAGGTTTCTCGCCCTTCTGGCGACTCATCTCACACTCAATTTCCGACTTTCAAAACTGCCCCTGCGGAATGAAAAATCATCTTTCCTCTGTATATTTTTTAGAACTGCATCCTTACACTAACTATCTCATAAAATCTTTCTTAGTGGTCAAGCCAAATCCAAGAAGGCCAAGGTGATTAAGCCATCAGAAGACCTGAAGGTTCCTGCACCTGAGCCGGCCATGCCAACTCCTCCCTCTCAAACTGAAGCATCTGAAGACCCGGTTGTTCATACTCAATTGAACCCTCCTGAGTTGTCAGCCGATGAGACCACCCTTAATCCGACTATTACTGAACCATCTAGCTCAGCTAACCCGCCAACAACTTCTGATACTGACGTGTTGATTACTGGTAGCCGGTTTGTTGAACCGGGGACCCCCACTATATTAGCCCACCATACTGCTAAGCAAGAAGCTTTGGAGAAGCAGAAAGTGCGGTTTGATATCTCCCATTATACTCACCTCAGTGTCAATGATGCGCTGTCCGGCTATCTCAGTCATGTGCACTCCAGTCGTGACTTGAAAATCGAGATGGCCAAACAATTGCAGTTAAAATATGAGGTATGTTCTCCGGTTTACTTATACTCTGCCAGCCCCCAAGTCTTCAGATGATGAACTTGAATGATCTGTAGACTTTATGATATAAGTTGATACTTTTCCTCTAGGCTTTTCAGAAGTCCAATAGAGTAACATAAACTTCACCTGTAGTCCCCAAGGGCCGGCTCAATTTATCATAAATGAACCGGTACTTAATTGCATAATTGTCTTTGACTAGTCTCAATAAGTTTTGAGATCTGGCTCAATCGTGAAAAAACTTTCTGAATATTATGCATTAGCCCCCAAGTGCCAACTGTTGTTACTTTGTAAAACCCTTGGGACTTGAAACATATAAGAGTCATAAAAAATTGCTTTGGTAGACATTAGCCCCCAAGTGTCAAGTGGTATTGCAAAGCAAAGTACTTGAGATTTGAACCTTTATGACTTTTAGTTTAAGTCTTGACACACCTGTGAATGTTTTGTAGAATGCCTTATCTGAGTTGGGCTCCCAATTGACGGATGCCAAGACCCAGCTGGTGAAGCAGGAGATAGAGATAAAGACCACTGACTCTAAACTCCAATTGAGCCTCTCTGAATCTGAGAAACTGAAAACCAGTTTAGCTACAAAAAAGAAATCCCGGGCCAAAGAAAAGACGCTGCTGGTACAACGTGCTGAGACAGCTGAGGTGGCTCTTGAGGAGGACACCACGGAGCTCACCGGCTTAAAAACCCGTGTGTCTCAAATGGTCTCCGCTATCTTCGGTAAGTCATTTGTATTAATCACTTATACTTTATTTTGGCCAGGAATATAAGTCCCTTGTTGAACCTTTGTTAAAAAACACTTGCAGGTCCACAAAGTAGAAATCTAAGCCAAGATAGTGTGACGAAGCTGAAGGCGGTTTATACCTTGGTGGAGCAATTGTATACTGGCGCTCAACGAGCACTCGCCACTATCTCCCCTGCCAACCAAGGACACAATCAGTTGAGCGATGTCTTGAAGAAGTTATCGATCTTACCCGTCAGGTTTCAAGAGGTCAAACGATCCCGTGCCAGAGCCGGAGCCCTGACTGCCTTGAGCCGCTCCAAAGCCTGGGTGCCAGATCTAGACCCGGTGGATGTGGCGAAGGGGTACCCTACTGTGAAGGAAGACGTGATTCCATTTGAGCAAGATGACTTTATTGCATGTGTGAGGGGAGTTCGTCCTGAAGCTACCATTCTTGGTGAGGAGACCAACATCGATAAATATCAGCTGGGTTTTGATATGGAGAATAAGAAGATGGCGACTCCCTCTTATAAGGTGACAGACCTTATCGTGCCGGTTCGTCAACACACTTTTGCTTCGGATGTTGACCCAGTCGGCCTGATTGACGATGAAGCGGAGTTCATTGCTCTGAACGGCTTTGACTGGTCCAATCCCAGCTTCCAACCAGTAGAAGGAGGTGAACCAGCGAGGGGAGAGTCATAACCATCTTGTGGGCTCTCAAAGCCTTGTAATAGATTAGCGTGAAAACTGCATGTTTTGCCTATGCCATCGCGCATAAAATGTTGCATACGACTCTTTGCCAATGATATCAAATATAAATATGAAGCGCATCTGTGATTACATCTGCAATGTTTTAACTCTGTTCCTGTGTTCTTTGAATCTGGACTACCAGTTTTCATGACCTGGATGATGAGGGTGATAACCCAATCTTTTATAGAAGTCAATACTTCCATATGTCTGATGACCATTATGCCTTGGCAATTCATTGTCAAATAACCGAGCCGGTTTAATTTGAAACCATACTGACAGTTAAATTTGAGATCAATGAGACAAAAACATTAAGCTTAAGACAATGTAAATCAAAACATTTGTTTAAAAACTGGAGGCTTCTGATTCGAATACGATCGGTAAAGCGGACCAAAAGGGTTAAGCTAAGATTCGAATACGATCATATAGCCCCCAGTGGCTTCGGCATTGCGCCGATCAAGAGGGTACCGACATCTATGTTCTCTTTGGTTCGAATACGACCTATGTTTGAATAGCAAGCCCCCAAATGACCTTGAGAGGTTTTTAACGACCCTTATTCGAATACGATCCAAGTCGGACCCAAAAGGGGTTAAGCTATGATTCGGATACGATCAAGAAGCCCCCTAGTGAGTTTGGCCTTGAGCTGATCAAGAGGGTTACGACAGCTATGTTCTCTTTGGTTCGAATACGACCTATGTTTGAACAGGAAGCCCCCAAGTGACCATGAGGTTTACAACTAGATTCGAATACGATCATGAGCCGGACCGAAAGGATTAAGCTAGATTCGGATACGATCAGCCCCCTTTTGGTCTTTTTAAACAATGAAAAATAGTAAAGATATATGATCATTGAAAGGGAAAAGGACAGAGGTCCTGCTTTATTACTTATCATAATATATACAACGTCAAAGTATATACATGACGAGAGCCAGTGGCTTAAGTATAGTATGGCCAAAGTTGAGCAATGTTCCATGGCCGGCGGGTCTCCTCCTCCGACTTACGTGAGTCTTTATGCTCTCGAACGTCAATGAGGTAATATGACCCGTTGTTTAAGTTCTTGCTGACCACATAGGGTCCTTCCCAAGGTGTGGATAGCTTGTGTGCATCAGACAGATCCTGGATGAGCCGGAGCACCAGGTCACCTTCTTGAAAGGTTCTGTACTTAACCCGGCGGCTGTGATAACGGCGCAGATCCTGTTGATAAATTGTTGATCGAGCCACTGCCAAATCTCTCTCCTCATCTAACAAGTCAAGTGCATTCTGTTGGGCTTGTTCATTATCAGCTTGAACATAAGCCGCCACGCAAGGAGAATCATGACGGATGCCACTAGGCAGCATCGCTTCTGCCCCACAAACCATGAAGAAAGGTGTATAACCTGTAGACCTATTAGGAGTGGTATTAATGCTCCACAACACTGAAGGTAATTCTTCTACCCAACAACCCGGCGTTCGTTGTAAGGGAACCATGAGCCAGTGCTTGAGACCTTTTAGGATTTCCTGATTTGCTCTCTTAGCTTGACCATTTGATTGGGGGTGAGCTACTAAAGAAACATCAAGCCGGATATGCTCACGTTGACAAAACTCCTCCATAGCACCTTGGGACAAATTAGTGCCATTGTCGGTTATAATGCCGTGTGGAAAACCAAAGCAAAAAATCACCTTTTTCATGAACTGGACCGCCGTGGCTGCATCACACTTGCTCACTGGTTCTGCCTCAACCCATTTTGTGAATTTGTCAACTGCCACCAAAAGATGTGTCTTTTTATCTTTGGACCTTTTGAAAGGCCCAACCATGTCAAGCCCCCAGACTACAAACGGCCAAGTGATTGGAATCATCCGCAACTCTTGAGCCAGCACGTGTGCTCGTCGTGCAAATTTTTGACATCCATTACACCTACTGACCGGCTCCTCCGCATCAGCGTGAGCTGTTAGCCAGTAAAAACCATGACGAAAAACTTTGGCCACAAGAGACTTTGATCCGACGTGATGACCACAATCCCCTTCATGAATCTCACGAAGAATTTCTTGACCTTCTTCAGGAGAAACACAGCGTTGAAATGCTCCAGTGACACTGTGATGATCCAACTCATCGTCAGAAATTGTCATTGACTTGGACCACCGGGTTATTTGTCGGGCCAGGGTCTCGTCCTCTGGCAACTCGCCCTGGGTCATATAAGCCAAGAATGGTACTATCCAATCTAGAATGACATGAAGAGCCGCCACTAATTGTGCCTCCGGGTCAGGAATGGCCAAATCTTCCTCTATAGGCCGCTTAACAGACGGGTTATGTAAAACATCAAAAAAGGTGTTAAGTGGCACCGACTTACGCTGAGATCCCAACCGGCTTAAGGCATCGGCCGCTTCGTTCCTTCTGCGGTCAATGTGTTCCACTTGATAACCCTTAAAATGCCCCGCAACCGCATCGACCTCGCGGCGATAAGCCGCCATGAGAGGATCCTTGGAATCCCACTTGCCTAACACCTGTTGAGCCACCAAATCTGAATCTCCAAGGCACCATACCCGGCTCAGACTCATCTCTTTAGCCATTCGAAGACCATGGAGCAAGGCTTCATATTCTGATGCGTTGTTAGTACAAGGAAACATCAATCGCAACGCATAACAAAACTTGTCACCTCGAGGAGAAGTTAAAACAACTCCAGCCCCCGAGCCTTCCAACTGTCTGGACCCATCAAAGTGAATCATCCCATATGTGTTGTCTGGTTTCTCCGCTGGCATCTGCAACTCTGTCCAGTCATTAATGAAGTCAACCACCACTTGGGATTTGATCGCAGTACGTGGCACATACTTCAAACCATGAGACCCAAGTTCAATAGCCCACTTGGCGACTCATCTTGTGGCTTCTCTATTCTGAATAATGTCTCCTAGAGGAGCAGAGCTAACCACAGTGATTGGGTGACCCTGAAAGTAATGTTTGAGCTTCTGACTTTCCATGAACACCCCATAAACGAGCTTCTGCCAATGTGGATATCTTTTTTTAGATTCAATGAGCACCTCACTGACATAGTAAACCGGCCGTTGGACTGGATGTTCCTTGCCAGCCTCCTTGCGCTCCACATACAACAACAACGGCTCTTTCTCAACCGGAGCAGCAAGAACCGGCGACTCAGCGAGCTGTTTCTTCAGATCCTCAAAAGCAGAGTTAGTAGCATCACTCCAGACAAAGTTATCCGCCTTCTTCATCATTTGATATAAAGGCATCGCCTTTTCCCCTAACCGGCTTATGAACCGGCTTAAGGCTGCGACGCGACCCGCCAACCGCTGAACGTCATTGATGCACGCCGGTTTAGCCAGAGATGTAATTGCCTTAATTTTCTCCGGGTTAGCCTCAATACCTATGTTAGACACCAAAAAACCCAAGAGTTTGCCAGCTGGGACTCCAAAAACACATTTGGTCGGGTTAAGCATCATCTTGTAGACCCGGAGGTTATCAAAGGTCTCCTTCAGATTAGTTACCAAGGTTTCTTTCTCTCTAGATTTCACCACTATGTCATCCACGTAAGCATGAACATTACGCCCAATTTGACTGTGAAGGAAATTCTGTGCACATCGTTGATAAGTCGCCTGGGCACTTTTCAGCCCAAACGGCATAGACACATAGCAAAAGGCTCCAAATGGAGTGATGAAAGTTGTCTTCTCCTGGTCCTTAACTGCCATCTTGATCTGATGATAACCCGAATAGGCATCCAAAAAACTCAAACGCTCGCAACCCGCTGTAGCATCAATGATCTGATCAATACAAGGGAGGGCAAAAGGGTCAGCCGGACAAGCCTTGTTTAAATCGGTGTAATCCACACATATACGCCAGGTGCCGTTCTTTTTGAGTACAAGCAGCAGGTTAGCCAACCACTTCGGGTGAAAAACTTCAACAATGAAACTGGCCGCCAAGAACCGGGCCACCTCTTCTCCAATCGCCTTGCGCCTTTCCTCATTAAACCCTCAAAGAAACTGCCTGAATGACTTAAATCTCGGATCAATATTGAGAGTGTGCTCAGCGAGTTCTCTCGGGACACCCGGCATGTCAGAAGGCTTCCATGCAAAGATGTCCCGCTTCTCACGGATGAACTCGATGAGCACGCTTTCCTATTTTGGATCCAAGTTGGCACTGATAATGAACTGTTTGGATGGGTCACCAGGCACAAAATCAACCATCTTATTATCATCAGCTGACTTGAATTTCAACACCGGTTCATGTTTCGTAGTTGGCTTTTTCAAAGACATCATGTCTTCCGGGTCAACGTTGTCTTTATAAAACTTTAATTCCTCTGTTGCACAAACAGACTCAGCATAAGTAGCATCACCTTCTTCATATTCCAGGGCTATTTTCCAGCTTCCATGAACTGTGATGGTGCCTTTATAATTCGGCATCTTGAGCTGCAGATATACATAACACGGACGGGCCATGAACTTGGCATAGGCCGACCTCCAAATAGGGCATGATATGGGCTTTTGATCTTAACCACTTCAAAAGTTAACTTCTCTGCCCTAGAATCGTATTCATCCCCAAAGGCTACTTCCAGCTCAATTTTTCCAACTGGGTATGCCGACTTACCAGGTACAACGCCATGAAAAACAGTGTTGGACTGTTTAAGACTCTTGTCAGTCAATCCCATGCGATGAAACGTCTCATAATAGAGGATGTTGATGCTACTGCCTCCGTCCATGAGCACCTTAGTAAACTTATATCCACCAACCTGAGGCGCCACCACCAAAGCCAAGTGACCCGGATTATCAACCCGGGGAGGGTGATCCTCCCAACTCCACACAATAGGCTATTCTGACCATCTCAAATAACGTGGAACCGCCGGCTCAACAGCGTTTACAACCCTCTTATGAAGTTTCTGGTCCCTCTTGCGCAAACTAGTGGTAAATATGTGGTACTGCCCACTGTTCAACTGTTTTGGGTTACTCTGATACCTGGACTGCTGCTGTTGTTGCTGCTGATTACTTTGGTCGGACTGCTGATTATAACCACCTTGGTTACCCGGATGTCCCTGGCCATGAAAACCGCCTCCGCCTGAGCCGGCACCCGGGCCATGAAAGCCGCCTCCGCCTGAACCGCCGCCAGGACCGTGGTTACCATCAAACATGTTGGAATTTTTAAACGCCTTCATGATCGTACAATCCTTCCATAAATGGGTAGCTGGCTTCTCCCGGGTGCCGTGTCTGGGACAGGGTTCATTAAATAGTTGCTCCAGGGTGGGACCTGACCCACCCGATCGAGGAGGTGGCCTCCCCTTGCACCGTTGGTTGTTGCCCTGTGTATTGGTGTTAGCCACAAACTCGTCAGCCTTACATTTATTACCTCCTTGATTCGCCAGGTTATGCTGGTGACCCTTGCCATTGCCGTTCTTTTTTCCCTTCCCTGCCTTCTCTTCATCAGACGTGGGATCATTGGTACTATCTGAATCAGCATACTTGACCAGAGCCGCCATCAACTGGCCCATGTCATGACAATCATGCTTGAGCCGCCCCAGCTTCTGCTCCAGAGGTTCAAAACGGTAATTTTTCTCCAACATTAAGACCAGGGAGCTAGCATCCATCTTATCGGATGAATGTATTATCTCCTTGACCCGGCGTACCCAATGGGTTGTGGACTCACCCTCCTCTTGCCTACAGTTGGTCAAGTCCACGATTGACATGGGTTGCTTACAGGTGTCCTTGAAGTTCTGAATGAATCGGGCTTTTAACTCCGCCCATGAGCCGATGGACTTGGGTGGCAACCCTTTCAACCAAGTGCGAGCTATTCCATCCAACATCATAGTGAAATATTTAGCCATTGCTGCGTTACTGACCTCCAATAGCTCCATCGCCATCTCATAACTCTCAATCCATGCCCCAGGCTGCAAGTCGGCCGTGTAATTAGGCACTTTACGAGGCCCCTTAAAATCTTTTGGCAAGCGCTCATTACGTAGAGCCGGCACCAGGCAAGGGACACCTCTGTCCTTGTGGCCACTCCTGCCTCGACAGAGGTTGCTGGATAAACCGAAAAAGCTTGATGAGCCGCCTGCTCAGCTGCCAGTTGAACCGCTCGTTCAGCCTCCTGATGGATCCTCTCCTGATCCACCAAGTTAAAAACTCCATCCTGTGCTGGGTCATGCCTGTGTGGTTGGTTACGGAGTTGGGCATTGCTTGACATAGCCGCTGAATCCATATGCCTGCTATAGCTCAGGCTCCGGCTTGGGCGAGGGGTTGAATGGATCCTGTCTCGACTATAAGAATACGCATCCCGCTGTGCCAGAGCTGTCTGAAGAAGTTCTCTGACCCTTCGTGTTTCGACTGCCGTTGGAGAGTCGCCAGACGGGCCGACGCAGCAATTAAATTCTCCAAAGGGTTAGAGAAGTGACCTGGTGGTACTGGCGAGTAATGAGGCGGATCTGTATTCACGCGAGGTGGTTCCATGGCCCTTGGCTGAACCGACGCCCCCGCCCCGGTTGTGGTGATCCGGTTTGCCTCCGGCGGGTTGCTGGGACCGACCCCGGGTGTGTGGAAAAGGTTCCTAGGATCGTAAGCCAGAGGCAGATGTGACTGAGTTTTCTGGTGTCTTCTCCTCAGGACCTCGTTTGACGTGTTCAGATCCACCAAGAGCCGGAAAGTCTCCGCTTGATGCTGCTGAGCACGAGCATCCAAAGCCACCCGCTCCGCAGCCATCCTGACTTCTTCTGCTGCTAAATTTTCCTTGGTCTGTGCCACCTCTTCGTGTAGTCGTGCCACCTCCGCCTCATGCTGGGCCTTATCCGCCGACTCCACTACAACAGTCAACAGAGCCATCATCTTATCCATGAGGTCCATTAGCACCTGAGCCGAAGGGCGCGTGGGGTCTCCTGACCCTGCTGCTGCCGACCCGATAGTTATTGCTGCCGCAGCCGTAGAGTTCTGCCCGGGTTGAGTGCCAGCCATGAAGACTCCGGCTCGATTCGGCGGCTCAGAGGGGTCCGGAATACTGCTGCCATCGGAACAGCCCCCAAGCACGCCATCTTGTAGCTGATACAAAGAATCTGTCTCGCCTGTTGGTGACGCAGCATCGGAACAGATGGCCGTCTCACCACCGTCTATCGATCCTTCAGAAAACTCCCCCTTCATGGATGCAACCCACGAAGGCGCGCCTCACAGCAGGTTGAGCTCGGGCGGGTCTCGCTCGCTGAGCCGTCTCGATGAGGTCCGTGCAGATGTCTGGCTCAGGGCCCGGCTCGCCGATCCAGCTGATGAAGACATGGATTCCGCCGAAGGGGACCCGGTACCCGTACTCAATTGAGCTGGCGTCGGGGCCCCAGCCTTCGTCGTCGATGTAGAGCTTTCCGCGACGACTCTTGGTTATCCGGCCCACAGCGTATCCCTTGAGCCCTTCAAAGTTGCCCTTCAAGAACTCAAATCCACCGTGCGCTGGCCCCACGGTGGGCGCCAACTGTCGTGGAATTGTCACGGCAGATGTCCTAGCGAAAGGACTTAGTCGTAGGGCCATTGCAACTAGGAAGCTTAAAGGGGTTAATCGGGACAAAGGACACGAGAGGTTTATACTGGTTCGGCCCCTTGCGGTGAAGGTAAGGCCTAGTCCAGTTGATGTTGTATTGCTAGGTTTCGATGACCAATGAGCGAATCCGCTAGCTTGGCTATCGATCTCTTGATTCTTGTCCTAAGCAGCCGCCGGGTCATCCCCTTATATACACGGGTTGACGCCTGGTGCCCTATAGAGTCCCGGCCGGCTCATAAAACGTGTCCGGCTCGGTGACTTCTTTTATATGCCTTTCTTTACAAGTCTTTCTTTACATATGGCGGTTCATAATATTGGGCCTTAAGCCGCCTCTGGGCTTAGGCCTTCTATAAGTCTCAATAAACTATCACCTTGAATATTACTGGGCTTCTTTTCATAACCCGCCATTGGGGTTGACCCGGCCCCTCCTGGGCGGGTCATACCTTGTAGCTATATCCCCAACACCTTGTGTTCTATAAAACGTCACAACGTAACTGGGTGATTATAAAGATGCTCTACAGGTGTCTCTGATGGTGTTTGTTGAGTTGGCATAGATCGAGATTAGGATTTGTCACTCTATGTATCGGAGAGGTATCTCTGGGCCCTCTCGGTAATGCACATCACTATTAGCCTTGCAAGCAATGTGACTAATGAGTTAGTTGCGGGATGATGCATCACGAAACGAGTAAAGAGACTTG
This sequence comes from Triticum aestivum, assembly GCF_018294505.1. Lineage (NCBI taxonomy): Eukaryota > Viridiplantae > Streptophyta > Magnoliopsida > Poales > Poaceae > Triticum > Triticum aestivum. The sequence continues at coordinate 225,928,247 of NC_057806.1, forward strand.
TCAGTAATGAGATTGAACTAGGTATGATGATACCGACGATCGAATCTCGGGAAAGTAACATACCGATGACAAAGGGAACAATGTATGTTATGCGGTTTGAACGATAAAGATCTTCGTAGAATATGTAGGAACCAATATGAGCATCCAGGTTCCTCTATTAGTTAATGATCGGAGATGTGTCTCGGTCATGTCTACATAGTTCTCGAATCCGCAGGGTCCGCACGCTTAACGTTCGATGACGATATGTATTATGAGTTATGTGATTTGATGTACCGAAGGTTGTTCGGAGTCCCGGATGAGATCACAGACATGACGAGGAGTCTCGAAATGGTCGAGACATAAATATTCATATATTGGGAGGTTACATTTGGACACCGGAATGGTTCCGGGCGTTTTGGATAAGTTTCGGAGTACCGGGGGTTATCGGAACCCCCTCCGAGAAGTTATTGGGCCTTACGGGCCTAGTGGTGGAAGAGAGGAGGCAGGCCAAGAGGTGGCGCCCCCTAGCCCAAACCGAATTGGACTAGGGCTAGGGGGCCCGACCCCCCTTTCCTTCTCTTCTTCCTCTCCTTCCTTCTTCTCCTACTTGGACTAGGAAAGGGGGAAACCTACTCCTACTAGGAGTAGGAATCCCCCCTTGGGCGCGCCCCTTGAGGCCGGCCCTCCTCCTCCTCCCCGCCTTTATATACGAGGGAGGGGGCTCCCCATATACACACAAGTTGATCTTTAGCCGTGTGCGGTGCTCCCCTCCACAGTTTCCCACATCGGTCATATTGTCGTAGTGCATAGGCGAAGCCCTGCCGGTAACTTCATCATCACCGTCACCACGCCTTCGTGCTGACGGAACTCACCCTCGGCCTCGGCTGGATCATCTAACACCCACAATGCGGCTATATCTCCCATGTGTCGGGGCATGACTTAGAGGCATAGCCGCATGGTAGGTCTGTCGCAAGAGGGGTAATCTTTACACATCCCATGTACTGAATAAGAAAGGGATAAAGGGTCGGCTTACAATCGCCACATCACACAATACATAAATAATCCATACATCATCCAAGGTTCAATCAAAGGTCCGACTACGGAACCAAAATAAAGAAAGACCACCCCAAATGCTAGATCCCCGGTCGTCCCAACTGGGCTCCTCTACTGATCATCCAGAAAAGAAACATAGTAACAGCCCGAATCCTCGTCGAATTCTCACTTGAGTTCGGTAGCATCCTCTGTGCTGGCATCATCGGCACCTGCATCTGTTTGGAAGTAACCGTGAGTCATGAGGACTCAGCAGTCTCACACCCGTGAGATCAAGACTATTTAAGCTTAAGGGTAGGAAAGGGGTAGAGCTGCAGCAAGCACTAGCAATATGGTGGATAACATACGCAAATGAGAGCGAGAAGAGAAACAATGCACGGTCGAGAAGCTATAAGTGATCAAGAATTGATCCTGAAGCTACTTACGTTCAAGCATAACACAAGACCGTGTTCTCTTCCCGGACTCCGCTGAAAAGAGACCATGACAGCTACACACGCGGTTGATTCATTTTAATTAAGCTAATTGTCAAGTTCTATACAACTAGATATTAACAAATTCCCATCTACCCATAACCACGGGCATGGCTTTCGAAAGTTCAAACCCTGCAGGGGTGTCCCAACTTAGCCCATCACAAGCTCGCATGGTCAATGAAGGATATTCCTTCTCTCGGGAAGACCCGATTAGTCTCGGAATCCCGGATACAAGACATTTCGACAATGGTAAAACAAGACCAGCAAAGCCGCCCGATGTGCCGACAAATCTTGATAGGAGTCGCACGTATCTCGTTCTTAGGGCACACCAGATGAGACATGCTATGAGTAAAACCAACCCTCTAGTTTCCTCGAGGTGGCCCCGCAGTCTACTCGGTTCGGACCAACACTCAGAGGAGCACTGGCCGGGGGGGGGGGGGTTAAAATAAAGATGACCCTTGAGTCTGTAGAACCCAAGGGAAAGGTATATGGTGGTTGGTAGACAAATGGTAAAACCAAGGTTGGGCCTTGCTGGAGGAGTTTTATTCAAAGCGAACTGTCAAGGGGTTCTCATAACACCCAACCGCGTAAGGAACGCAAAATCAAGGAACATAACACCGGTATGACGAAAACTAAGGCGGCAAGAGTGGAAAAAAACACCAGGCATAAGGCCGAGCCTTCCACCCTTACCAAGTATATAGATGCATTAAAGTAAACAAGATATAATAATGATATCCCAACAATATCCATGTTCCAACATGGAACAAGCTTCAACTTCACCTGCAACTAGCAACACTATAAGAGGGGTTGAGCAAAAGCCGTAACATAGCCAAACAACGGAGGCATGATATAGCAAGTGGTAGGTAGCATGACATAGCAATAGAGCGAGCAACTAGCAAAGCAAAGATAGAAGTGATTTCGAGGGTATGGTCATCTTGCATGCAATGTTCTCAGAGTTGTCGAAAGCTTGATCCTCGTTAGTGTACCCAATAGGTTCGTCGATCACGTACTCATCTCTCGGCTCTACCCAAAGCAAGAACACAAGCAAAGGACCAACAATCAATCACGGTGCAATGCACAAGCAACATGATGCAAAACATGGCATGATATGTAAGACATGATATGCAATGCATATGCGTGCTTCATAAGGGAAAGAATGATCAAGGCATCAACTTGGCAAACCAAGTGTGCCTATGGAAAGATGAGATGATTTCAGGTGAAATCAATATAAAGATCACCGGAAACGGATGCACGGTTTGCAAATGGCAAGCAAAACAAGAATGGCACAATTCTGCGACTAACAACACAATGCCACTTAGAATGCAACAAGGAACTAAGCTACTACGCCCCAACATAACAACAACATATACGGCAATGATGTACACAAGGTGCTTGACAAAACATGAACACTGAGCTACGACTAAATCACACAAGGAAGGTTGAAACAAGCATGGAAAAAGTGTAAAAGATATCAGCTTAACAGACTGTGAAAATACTAACATGCCAGAAATAACATTAGGAAGCCATGTTTAGAGCAAGCAAACAACATGCCACATGAACATATCATTACAAACAAAGGCATGGAGTGATTCTACTAAATGCATAGAAAAAAAGTCCCTTACTGAACATGAGCCAAAAAGGTACAGAAGATATGATGGCACCCATGTAAACATAGCAAGTTTTATTAACAGTTCCAGACTTGGCAGAAAAACAGAGCATGGCATAAACAAAATTATGAAGGCACCTTTGCGATCTCAAACCACTCATCACAAAGCCTTGCATGACAAAACAAGCATACCAACAGCAAGATGACATGTTCATTAAGCTAACCATGGCAAGAGCAAGTTCGTAGCATGCATCGATCACTAGCAATAACCATGGCGATATTGATTAACATATTAACATTTTGCTAGGAACATTTTATAGCAAAAGTAGAGCAAGAATAAGACATGCTAGGGCACTCCATAATTGCAAACAGGGGCATGGATGGATAGTGCATAACCATATGTCCAAAACCTCCTTAGTGAAGTATCTCAAAACAAGCATGGATATCACTGTAGCATCAAGTTTACATGGCATCAAAATAACAGCAGAAAAATGACTAGCAAAATCCTAAGTCCCTGAAAACAGCAACATCACGAAGCCTAGTTTGCATGTTGTGCTAGTCACCACATTAATCACAAAAATACAAGGCAAGCACCTCTGTAAATATGGCATGATGTAGTTCAAAACTCATGTAGAGCTCACGCTCATAAGAAGCACACATCAAATATGACAAAAATGAAAAATCACCATAAACTGATAAGTAGCAGCAGTAAACATTTTATAAAACTCTTGCATCAATGATTAGGGCATCAAGATGAACTCAAACAAGCATGCCACAATGGAATGAAAGGAAGAGCATCTCACAATGAACAATTTCATATATCATATGCATGAAACGGAGCTATGGCCATGGAGATATGAGGAAATGAACAGGGCATGAAAACATAAGGGACTTGGAGAATTTTAAGGCCAACCTCCGGGTCCAGATCTAGGGTTCTGAGCACGAGAACCGAGGTGGCGGCAGATCTCGCCGGATCCTCGCTGGAGAAGGCAGGTGCGGCGGCCGGAACTTCACCGGAGATGAGGGGAGATGGGGTGGCGCCGGAGCTCGCCGGCGTTTGGCGAAGGAGGCGCGGGCTTGTGCGGGAGGCGGCGGACGGCTCGGGCATGGTGGCGGTGTCCCGCAGTGGTGGCAGGACGGCGGAGCCGGCGGAGGAGCTCGCCAGAGCCGGGCGGCGTGGTCACCGGCGAGAGGCGGCAGCGACGAAGCTTGGCGGCGCGGCGGCGACGATGGGCCGAGCGGGCCGTCCTCGGGCTCGCCGGGCCGTGGTGGCTGGGCGGTGGAGAAGGACACGTGTCGGACGCCGGTTGGCTGAGGGGGGCGGCGGACGCGTCCGACCATCATTGGACGTGTCCGGCGGCGCGGAGGGTTGGATCTAGGGTTTATCTGCGCGAGAATTTCAGGGAGGGGCACCTATTTATAGATAGAAGGAGGTAGGATTGTCCAAATGGAGTGTAGTTTTCGCCCACACGATTGTGATCCGATGACGGAGGACATGTAAGTGGTTTAGATGGGTTATTGGGCCGTTTTGAAGGGGTGTTGGGCTGCAACACACAAGAGGCCTTCGCGGTTACCCGGTTAACCGTTGGAGTATCAAACGGACTCCAAATGGAACGAAATTTGACAGGCGGTCTACCGGTGGTGTACTAAGGCCACTTGAAAAATCTCGGTCCATTACGAGAACGTTTAACACCCTCTCACGAAAAGAGACAAGAGGGGTGTGCCGGTGCATGTGGGAGTGTCGGATTGCGAAATGGACAACGGGGAAAGTGCTCGGATGCATGAGACAAACACGTATGCAAATGCGATGCACATGATGACATGATATGAAATGCATGACATGAAAAAAATGCAATACGAAGAAAAAAACCCAACCACGAAGGGAATCTCATAACTTAAAGCCGAAAATGGCAAGAGTTGGAGTTACAAATATGGCAAGTTACATCCGGGGTGTCGTGGAATTGTCAGGACAGATGTCCTAGTGTAAGGACTTAGTCGTGAGGCCAATGCATCTTTGTAGTAGCTTGAAGGGGTTGATTGGAATCGAGAGATATGGCATGCAAGACAAAGATTTAGACAGCTTCGGGCCCCAGGAAACATCATTCGGTAACAACCCTACATGCTGTTTGTGGCTAGGTCTCATTATCATCATGAGGGAGTCGCCGTAACTCCGGCTCTCCTAGTTGTGTCTAGACTTAATGATTATTCAACTTGTCCCTTTTGGGGTGCCCTACCCTTCCTTATATATGTTGAAGGGGCGGGTTACATGTAGAGTCCAACTCGGACTTAAGACTTAACTATTCTGTTTTCTCTCCATGGGCTTTCTTTAACATTTTGGGCTTCTTAACTGTTAACCTACAATCTGGCTTACCATCTGGCTTATCTATCCGGCTTAACTGTCTGGCTTCACTATCCGGCTTAACTATCTGGCTTAACTGTCTAACTTGACTGTCTGCTTAACCTTCTCGCTCATATGACTGTGTCTGCTGAGTTTACATGACTGTGTCTGCCGGGTTACATGACTGTGTCTGCCGGCTTACATGACTGTGCCCGTCGGCTTACATGACTGTGTCCGCCGGCTTACATGACTGTGTCTGCCGGCTTAACCTGCTTAACTGTTCCCGCTGACTTAACCTCTAGTTTAAGCAATCTGTCGGCTTACCAATGAAATACCAAGTCCCAGCCTGGTCATATCTCCGGGCCGGGTCATACCGCGGGGTATATCCCTGACATTAGCCCCCAGTTTAATTTGGATTCATCCAGGTTAAACTGATCCTGTAAACAAAATATAATAACAATTTTAACAGGTTATGCTCCGGGTTAAATATTCTTTTAAGCTGTCACATGAACATCCTTAAGTCCTTGTCATTTCCTTCTTCCAGAGAATCCGGGTCAATAAGCCAACTTCATAATCAATTTGCTGACATTGGTTTCTCACAGAGAAAGACTGAAAAATAATTCATTTGACTCAGGTCCCTATGCTTAAAAATATTGGTCTTTGAAATACTCATGTGACCTTCAATCGGCTTAAAGATGAAAAAACTTGCTGGGTTATAAATAGATAATCCGAGTTATATGATGTCTACTACACAACCTTCTTCTTGTAGACGTTGTTCGGCCTCCAAGTGCATAGGTTTGTAGGACAGTAGGAAATTTCCCTCAAGTGGATGACCTAAGGTTTATCAATCCGTAGGAGGCGAAGGATGAAGATGGTCTCTCTCAAGCAATCCTGCAACCAAATAACAAAGAGTCTCTTATGTCCCCAACACACCCAATACAATGGTAAATTGTATAGGTGCACTAGTTCGGCGAAGAGATGGTGATACAAGTGGTATATGGATAGTAGATAAAGGTATTTGTAATCTGAAATTATAAAAACTGCAAGGTAGCAAGTGATAAAAGTGAGCATAAACGGTATTGCAATGATAGGAAATAAGGCCTAGGGTTCATACTTTCGCTAGTGCAAGTTCCCTCAACAATGATAACATAATTGGATCACATAACTATCCCTCAACATGCAACAAAGAGTCACTCCAAAGTCACTAATAGCGGAGAACGAACGAAGAGATTATGGTAGGGTACGAAACCACCTCAAAGTTATTCTTTCCAATCAATCCGTTGGGCTATTCCTATAAGTGTCACAAACAGCCCTAGAGTTCATACTAGAATAACACCTTAAGACACAAATCAACCAAAACCCTAATGTCACCTAGATACTCCAATGTCACCTCAAGTATCGGTGGGTATGATTATACGATATGCGTCACACAATCTCAGATTCATCTATTCAACCAACACATAGAACCTCAAAGAGTGCCCCAAAGTTTCTTCCGGAGAATCACGACGAAAACGTGTGCCAACCCCTATGCATAGGTTCATGGGCGGATCCCGCAAGTTGATCACCAAAACATACATCAAGTAAATCACGTGGTATCCCATTGTCACCAGAGATACGCACGGCAAGACATACATCAAGTGTTCTCAAATCTTTAAAGACTCAATCCGATAAGATAACTTTAAAGGGGAAACTCAATCCATTACAAGAGAGTAGAGGGGGAGGAGAAACATAAGATCCAACTATAATAGCAAAGCTCGCGATACATCAAGATCATGCCAAATCAAGAACACGAGAGAGAGAGAGAGAGAGAGAGAGAGAGATCAAACACATAGCTACTGGTACATACCCTCAGCCCCGAGGGAGAACTACTCCCTCCTCGTCATGGAGAGCACCAGGATGATGAAGATGGCCACCGGAGAGGGATTCCCCCTCCGGCAGGGTGCCGGAACGGGTCTAGATTGGTTGTCGGTGGCTACGAAGGCTTCTGGCGGCGGAACTCCTGATCTATTGTGCTCCCCGATCGTTTTAGGGTATATGGAGATATATAGGCGGAAGAAGTACGTCAGGGGGGCCACAAGGGGCCCATGAGGGTGGAGGGTGCGCCCAGGGGGGTGGGCGCTCCCCCCTGCCTCGTGGCCTCCTCGTAGATCCCCTGACGTGCACTCCAAGTCTTCTGGGATTCTTCTGATCCAAAAATAAGTTCCGTGAAGTTTCAGGTCAATTGGACTCCGTTTGGTTTTCCTTTTCTGTGATATTCTAAAACAAGAAAAAAACAAAAACTGGCACTGGGCTCTGGGTTAATAGGTTAGTCCCAAAAATAATATAAAAGTGCATAATAAAGCCCATAAACATCCAAAGTTGATAATATAATAGCATGGAACAATAAAAAATTATAGATACGTTGGAGACGTATCAGGATCCCCAATCTTAATTCATGCTCGTCCTCGAGTAGGTAAATGATAAAAACAGAATTTTTGATGTGGAAGAATTCTAGCTAACATATTTCTCTAAGTAATTCTATTCATTTTGCCATGAATGTTCAGATCCATAAGATTCAAGACAAAAGTTCAATATTGACATAAAAATAATAATACTTCAAGCATACTAACAAAGTAATCATGTCTTTCAAAATAACATGGCAAAAGAAAGCTATCCCTACAAAATCATATAGTCTGGCTATGCTCCATCTTCACCACACAAAGTATTTAAATCATGCACAACCCCGATGACAAGCCAAGCAATTGTTTCATACTTTTTATGTTCTCAAACTTTTTCAATCTTCACGCAATACATGAGCGTGAGCCATGGACATAGCACTCTAGGTGGAATAGAATGGTGGTTGTGGAGAAGACAAAAAGGAGAAGATAGTCTCACATCAACTAGGCATATCAACGGGCTATGGAGATGCCCATCAATAGATATCAATGTGAGTGAGTAGGGATTGCCATGCAACGGATGCACTAGAGCTATAAGTGTATGAAAGCTTAACAAAAGAAACTAGTGGGCGTGCATCCAACTCGCTTGCTCACGAAGACCTAGGGCATTTTGAGGAAGCCCATCATTGGAATATACAAGCCAAGTTCTATAATGAAAGATTCCCACTAGTATATGAAAGTGACAACATAGGAAACTCTCTATCATGAAGATCATGGTGCTACTTTGAAGCAGAAGTGTGGTAAACGGATAGTAGCATTGCCCCTTCTCTCTTTTTCTCTCTTTTTCTTATTTTTTTTATTTGGGACTTCTCTTTTTTTATGGCCTCTTTTCTCTTTTTTTATTTGGGATTCTTTGGCCTCTTTTATTTATTTATTTTCGTCTGAAGTCTCATCCTGACTTGTGGGGGAATCATAGTCTCCATAATCCTTTCCTCACTGGGACAATGCTCTAATAATGATGATCATCACACTTTTATTTACTTACAACTCAATAATTACAACTCGATTCTTAGAACAAGATATGACTCTATATGAATGCCTCCGGCGGTGTAACGGGATGTGCAATGACTCATGAGTGACATGTATGAAAGGATTATGAACGGTGGCTTTGCCACAAATACGATGTCAACTACATGATAATGCAAAGCAATATGACAATGATGGAGCATGTCATAATAAACGGAACGATGAAAAGTTGCATGGCAATATATCTCGGAATGGCAATGGAAATGCCATAATAGGTAGGTATGGTGGCTGTTTTGAGGAAGGTAAATGGTGGGTTTATGGTACCGGCGAAAGTTGCGCGGTACTAGAGAGGCTAGCAATGGTGGAAGGGTGAGAGTGCGTATAATCCATGGACTCAACATTAGTCATAAAGAACTCACATACTTATTGCAAAAATCTATTAGTTATCGAAACAAAGTACTACGCTCATGCTCCTAGGGGGATAGATTGGTAGGAAAAAACCATCGCTCGTCCCGACCGCCACTCATAAGGAAGACAATCAATAAATAGATCATGCTCCGACTTCATCACGTAACGGTTCACCATACGTGCATGCTACGGGAATCACAAACTTCAACACAAGTATTTATCAAATTCACAACTACTCAACTAGCATGACTCTAATATCACCATCTTCATATCTCAAAACAATCATCAAGTATCAAACTTCTCATAGTATTCAATGCACTCTATATGAAAGTTTTTATTATATCCCTCTTGGATGCCCATCATATTAGGACTAGTTTCATAACCAAAACAAACTACCATGCTGTTATAAAGACTCTCAAAATAATATAAGTGAAGCATGAGAGATCAATTATTTCTATAAAATAAAATCACCACCGTGCTCTAAAAAGATATAAGTGAAGCACTAGAGCAAATAACAAACTACTCCAAAAAATATAAGTGAAGCTCAATGAGCAGTCGAATAATTATGCAACTATGTGAAGACTCTCTAACATTTAAGAATTTCATATCTTGGTATTTTATTCAAACATAAAGCAAAACTAAATAAAATAAAATGACGCTCCAAGCAAAACACATATCATGTGGCTAATAAAAATATAGCTCCAAGTAAAGTTACCGATGAACGAAGACGAAAGAGGGGATGCCTTCCAGGGCATCCCCAAGCTTAGGATCTTGGTTGTCCTTGAATATTACCTTGGGGTTCCTTGGGCATCCCCAATCTTAGGCTCTTGCCACTCCTTATTCCATAGTCCATCAAAACTTAACCCAAAACTTGAAAACTTCACAACACAAAACTTAATAGAAAACTCGTAAGCTCTGTTAGTATAAGAAAATAAATCCCCACTTAGGTACTGTTGTGAACTCATTCTAAATTCATATTGGTGTAATATCTACTGTATTCCAACTTATCTATGGTTTATAAGCTATTTTACTAGCCATAGATTCATCAAAATAAGCAAACAACACACGAAAAACAGAATCTGTCAAAAACAGAACAGTCTGTAGTAATCTGGATCAAACGTATACTTCTGGAACTTATAAAATTCTCAAATAAATGGCTGGACGTGAGGAGTTATTCTATTAATCATCTGCAAAAAGAATTAACTAAATAGCACTCTCCAATAAAAAATGCAGCAATTCTCGTGAGCGCTAAAGTTTCTGTTTTTTACAGCAAGATTAAAAAGACTTTTCCCAAGTTTTCCCAAAGGTTCTACTTGGCACAAACACTAACTAAAAGCATAAAACCACATCTAAACAGAGGCTATATGAATTATTTATTACTAAACAGGAACAAAAAGCAAGGAATAAAAATAAAATTGGGTTTCCTCCCAACAAGCGCTATCGTTTAACGCCCCTAGCCAGGCATGATGATTTCAATGATGCTCACAAAAAAGATAAGAATTGAAACGTAAAGAGAGCATCATGAAGAATATGACTAGCACATTTAAGTCTAACCCACTTCCTATGCATAGGGATTTTGTGAGCAAACAACTTGTGGGAACAAGAATCAACTTGCATAGGAAGGTAAAACAAGCATAACTTCAAAACTTTAAGCACATAGAGAGGAAACTTGATATTATTGCAATTCCTACAAGCATATATTTCCCCCTCATAATAATTTTCAGTAGCATCATGAATGAATTCAACAATATAAGCAGCACCTAAAGCATTCTTTTCATGATCTACAAGCATATAAATTTTACTACTCTCCACATAAGCAAATTTCTTCTGATGAATAATAGTGGGAGCAAACTCAACAAAATAATTATCATGTGATTGAAAATTAAGATCAAGATGACAAGTTTTATTGTTATTATTATTCTTTAAAGCATACGTGTCATCACAATAATCATCATAGATAGGACGCATGCTTTCATCATAATAAATTTGCAAATCAAAACTTGGGGGACAAAAAAATCATCTTCATCAAACATAGCTTCCCCAAGCTTGTGGCTTTGCATATCATTAGCATCATGGATATTCAAGGAATTCATACTAACAACATTGCAATCATGCTCATCATTCAAATATTTAGTGCCAAACATTTTACAGATTTCTTCTTCTAGCACTTGAGCACAATTATCCTTTCCATCATACTCACGAAACATATTAAAAAGGTGAAGTGTATGAGACAAACTCAATTCCATTTTTTTATAGTTTTCTTTTATAATCTAAACTAGTGATAAAACAAGAAACTAAAAGACTCGATTGCAAGATCTAAAGATATACCTTCAAGCGCTAACCTCCCCGGCAACGGCGCCAGAAAAGAGCTTGATGTCTACTACACAACCTTCTTCTTGTAGACGTTGTTGGGCCTCCAAGTGCAGAGGTTTGTAGGACAATAGCAAATTTCCCTCAAGTGGATGACCTAAGGTTTATCAGTCCATAGGAGGCGTAGGATGAAGATGGTCTCTCTCAAGCAACCCTGCAACCAAATAACAAAGAGTCTCTTGTGTCCCCAACACACCCAATACAATGGTAAATTGTATAGGTGCACTAGTTCAGCGAAGAGATGGTGATACAAGTGGTATATGGATAGTATATAAAGGTATTTGTAATCTGAAATTATAAAAACAGCAAGGTAGCACGTGATAAAAGTGAGCATAAACGGTATTGCAATGATAGGAAATAAGGCCTAGGGTTCATACTTTCGCTAGTGCAAGTTCCCTCAACAATGATAACATAATTGGAACACATAACTATCCCTCAACATGCAACAAAGAGTCACTCCAAAGTCACTAATAGCGGAGAACGAACGAAGAGATTATGGTAGGGTATGAAACCACCTCAAAGTTATTCTTTCTAATCAATCCGTTGGGCTATTCCTATAAGTGTCACAAACAGCACTAGAGTTCATACTAGAATAACACCTTAGGACACAAATCAACCAAAACCCTAATGTCACCTAGATACTCCAATGTCACCTCAAGTATCCGTGGGTATGATTATACGATATGCGTCACACAATCTCAGATTCATCTATTCAACCAACACATAGAACCTCAAAGAGTGCCCCAAAGTTTCTATCGGAGAATCACGACAAAAACGTGTGCCAACCCCTATGCATAGGTTCATGGGCGGAACCCGCAAGTTGATCACCAAACATCAAGTGAATCATGTGTTATCCCATTGTCACCACAAATACGCACGGCAAGACATACATCAAGTGTTCTCAAATCTTTAAAGACTCAATCCGATAAGATAACTTCAAAGGGGAAACTCAATCCATTACAAGAGAGTAGATGGGGAGGAGGAACGTAAGATCCAACTATAATAGCAAAGCTCGCGATACATCAAGATCGTGCCAAATCAAGAATACGAGAGAGAGAGAGATCAAACACATAGCTACTGGTACATATCCTCAGCCCCGAGGGAGAACTACTCCCTCCTCGTCATGGAGAGCACCGAGATGATGGAGATGGCCATAGGAGAGGGATTCCCCCTCCGACAGGGTGCCGGAACGGGTCTAGATTCGTTTTTGGTGGCTACGGAGGCTTCTGGCGGCGGAACTCCCAATCTATTGTGCTCCCCGATCGTTTAAGGTATATGGATATATATAGGCGAAAGAAGTACGTCAGGGGGCCATGAGGGGCCCACGAGGGTGGAGGGCGCGCCCAGGGGGGTGGGCACGCCCCCGTACCTCGTGGCCTCCTTGTAGATCCCCTGACGTGCACTCCAAGTCTTCTGGGCTTCTTCTGATCCAAAAATAAGTTCCGTGAAGTTTCAGGTCAATTGGACTCCGTTTGGTTTTCTTTTTCTGCGATATTCTAAAACAAGAAAAAAAAACAGAAACTGGCACTGGGCTTTGGGTTAATAGGTTAGTCCCAAAAATAATTTAAAAGTGCATAATAAAGCCCATAAACATCCAAGGTTGATAATATAATAGCATGGAACAATCAAAAATTATAGATATATTGGAGACATATCATTATAATTGTTGCCAACGCTGTGTTAAAACTGAGAATTTTGAAGATTTCTCTCCCTCATATCCATATTACCTGTAGCCCCCAAGTCTTAAGAGGAGAAACATAGCGATAGCTTAAGACTTGTTTCAATATAAATGTTGCAACCTTGAAGAAATCCAGATTGTCCATCTCAGTCACTAGTCAAAACTGAATATTCCACATATGTAGCCCCCAAGTGCCGGGTTGTCATGCTTGCAGCAACCTGGGACTTGTAATTTCCTTATGCTCATAAAAACTTCAACCAGTGTAGCCCCCAAGGGTCGGCTCAGTAAGATAATACTGAGCTGGACCTTTGTATATAATTCATTGATAATAACATCATATGATGTAATCCCCACCATGGGGCTTGAACCCACGTCCGTAAGGTTAAGAGCTTTGTACTCTACCAACTGAGTAGTGGATCTTTCAATATAATGGACTGAGGCTTGTGTACCTTGAATTTTTGACAGGAGCAATTGGTAGCCCTCAAGGGCCGGCTCATTATGATGTGATGAGTCGGGTCTTCAATAATAAGGCCAGTAAAAATGACTTTAAATTAGCCCCCAAGTGCCATGGTGCATGCTGGCAGTGACATAGGACTTGCATATTTGATGTAATCTCAATTTGAATAATGTAGCCCCCAAGTGCCAGGTCGTAAGCCTGCAGCGACTCGGGACTATTCCTTCCATTGTAGAATAAATTATGTCCATTGATAATATCCATTGCGCTGAAGTGACTTTGAAAACCTCAATTGTAATATTGGTTATTGATAACCATAATAAAAATCCAGCCATGTTGGCTATTAAAGATTTGAATAATATAACCTGGTTTGGAAAACCGGCTCCTGTGATATTGAATCGTACTGTTGGTTTAGGATACCTGTGCCGTAAGGGTGATAACCCAATCTTTAGAAGCCAAAACTTCCAAATGTTTATGATTGTCATATATGGTGACTTATCATCCAAAGTCAAGCCGGGTTTAATCGAAACCACATATATGCTTCAGATATGAACAAAAAGGTCTCAAGACAAAACCGAAGATTGTTTTCAAAAAACTTAAGCCACATAGAAAGAAAGATCAAGGCTTCTGATTCGAATACGATCAGTAAACCGTTCCAAAGGGGTTAAGCTAGGATTCGAATACGATCATGTAGCCCCCAGTGGCTTTGGCGTTGCACCGATCAAGAGGGTACCGACAACTATGTTCTCTTTGGTTCGAATACGACCTATGTTTGAACAGGAAGCCCCCAAATGATCTTGAGAGGTTTTTAATGACCCTGATTCGAATACGATCCAAGTCGGACCCAAAAGGGGTTAAGCTATGATTCGAATACGATCAAGAAGCCCCCTAGTGAGTTTGGCAGTGTGCCGATCAAGAGGGTACCGACAGCTATGTTCTCTTTGGTTCGAATACGACCTATGTTTGAACAGGAAGCCCCCAAATGACCTGTAACTGTGGCTATGAGCCAGATCAAAGGGTAATCATAGCTTAGCTCAATAAGCCGGAAGCCCCCGAGTGATATATTTCTAAGCTGTGCTCGCCGGGTGCCTATGTTTGAGTTGTGCTGTGCGACAAACTCTCATTGGTTCCTGTAATTTTTCTGAAAACTCGAACTTGCGAGAGATGAATTCTTTTTAAACCGGAATTTCTTAAACCGGATATCGAGAGCGTCAAAGCTTTGCGAGAGACAAATTTACCTTGAGCTGGATTGTAAACCGGAAGCATCATTGTGAGCCGGAATATTTCTGACGGCCTTTTTAAATTTTCATCAACATAGCAGTAGCCTCCGGGGCCGAGTCATGTCATCGTAGCCCCCGAGTCTTAAGACTACTCGAAGAGTTGGTTTGAGATTCTTCCTATTTGACCGCAATATAAATCGGTGTGAGCCATTCAACAGCCCAATGATATAATAGTCCCTTTTGCAGTAGATAACTTGCCCTGCATTAGAGAACTTGCAAGCCAGCGTAATTGCTCTTTAAAAAAAGCAATATGCAATATAAAAATATATTGGATGGATTTCACCTGATACGTCAGACCAGTAGTTATCCACCGCGGAGTCGATGATTACCACGGTGAAGCTGAAATCAATCGCAGTTGAGCCGGCCGCAGTATTGTAAGCCAACACGGACGGCAGAGTCGGCCGCAGTGTTTGCAAGCCAGCGTGGATGGGCAAGGCAATCGCAGGCACGGTAAGCCGCGCAGATGGGCGAGTCAGCCGCGTCATGTTGATGTAGACTGGGCTGCAGAGGTGACGGCTTGCACAGACATTCGCTGAGTATTATGACATGGTCAGATGCCAGCACATGATAATCGTGGCATGAGTTATATATCCATGGCCACACCATCACTCTTCTAGTGAACAAATTGTCCTGCAGAAAATATTCACAAGCCACAGTAGTTGTCTTTAAAGAATTTAATATATACTATTTAACATAGATGAAACGAATACCACCTGATGTATTCAGACGACAGATGATTCGTATGTAGCATCCGTACATAACCTAGTGATGTATGGTCCATCCGGTGCAAAAGAGGACTCTGACGATCAACCATTGTCTGTTTTTCTCTTGTGGGCTCCAGAAAACCTCCTCTCTCTCTCTTTTTCCAGATGTGCTTAAACTCCACCGGGTCAAATTCCCCTTCTCGATTTATCTTAGCAAGCCGAGACCACAGAAACTGGTTTTTGTGATGTACTACTGTCCAATAAGGGAACCAATGAGAGAAATTCCCACTCATCTACACCCGGTTTAAGAAATTCCCACTCTGGTTTATGACATCAAATTCCCACTCATCCACACCTGAGTCTACTTAATGAACCAACATTTGAAAAGTTCAAAGAATTCTTTTTAAACCAGGTGTAGGTGTCACAGAAACTGGTTTTTGTGATGTACTACTTTCCAATAAGGGAGCAGGTACAGTTACCTCGTCAAGTTCTACTTTCCTCCCACTCACTTCTTTCGAGAGAAACTCCTTCTCTAGAAAGTTTCCGAATTTAGCAACAAAAGTCTTGCCTTCGGATCTGTGATAGAAGGTGTATCCAGTAGTTTCCTTTGGATATCCTATGAAGACACATTTCTCCGATTTGGGTTCGAGCTTATCAGGTTAAAGTTTTTTCACATAAGCGTCGCAGCCCCAAACTTTCAGAAACGACAACTTTGGTTTCTTGCCAAACCACAGTTCATATGGCGTCGTCTCAATGGATTTTGATGGTGCCCTATTTAACGTGAATGCGGCCGTCTCTAGAGCATATCCCCAAAACGATAGCGGTAAATCAGTAAGAGACATCATAGATCGCACCATATTTAGTAAAGTATGATTACGACATTCGGACACACCATTACGCTGTGGTGTTCCGGGTGGCGTGAGTTGCGAAACTATTCCACATTGTTTTAAATGTACACCAAACTCGTAACTCAAATATTCTCCTCCACGATCAGATCGTAGGAATTTTATTTTCTTGTTACGATGATTTTCAACTTCACTATGAAATTCTTTGAACTTTTCAAATGTTTCAGACTTATGTTTCATTAAGTAGATATACCCATATCTGCTTAAGTCATCTGTGAAGGTGAGAAAATAACGATATCTGCCACGAGCCTCAACATTCATCGGACCACATACATCTGTATGTATGATTTCCAATAAATCTGTTGCTCTCTCCATAGTACCGGAGAACGGTGTTTTTGTCATCTTACCCATAAGGCACGGTTCGCAAGTACCAAGTGATTCATAATCAAGTGGTTCCAAAAGCCCATCAGTATGGAGTTTCTTCATGCGCTTTATACCGATATGACCCAAACGGCAGTGCCACAAATAAGTTGCACTATCATTATCAACTCTGCATCTTTTGGTTTCAACACTATGAATATGTGTGTCACTACTATCGAGATTTAATAAGAATAGACCACTCTTTAATGGTGCATGACCATAAAAGATATTACTCATGTAAATAGAACAACCATTATTCTCTGATTTAAATGAATAACCATCTCGCATCAAACAAGATCCAGATATAATGTTCATGCTTAACGCTGGCACCAAATAACAATTATTTAGGTCTAATACTAATCCCGAAAGTAGATGTAGAGGTAGCGTGCCGACTGCGATCACATCGACTTTGGAACCATTTCCCACGTGCATCGTCACCTCGTCCTAAGCCAATCTTCGCTTAATCCGTAGTCCCTGTTTCAAGTTGCAAATATTAGCAACAGAACCAGTATCAAATACCCAGGTGCTACTGCGAGCATTAGTAAGGTACACGTCAATAACATGTATATCACATATACCTTTGTTCACCTTGCCATCCTTCTTATCCGCCAAATACTTGGGGCAGTTCCGCTTCCAGTGACCAGTCTGCTTGCAGTAGAAGCACTTAGTTTCAGGCTTAGGTCCAGGTTTGGGTTTCTTCTCTTGAGTAGCAACTTGCTTGCTATTCTTTTTGAAGTTCCCCTTCTTCTTCCCTTTGCCCTTTTTCTTGAAACTAGTGGTCTTGTTGACCATCAACACTTGATGCTCCTTCTTGATTTCTACCTCCGCAGCTTTCAGCATTGCGAAGAGCTCGGGAATAGCCTTATTCATCCCTTTCATATTATAGTTCATCACGAAGCTTTTGTAGCTTGGTGGCAGTGATTGGAGAATTCTGTCAATGACGCAATCATCTGGAAGATTAACTCCCAATTGAATCAAGTGATTATTATACCCAGACATTTTGAGTATATGCTCACTGACAGAACTGTTCTCCTCCATCTTGCAGCTATAGAACTTATTGGAGACTTCATATCTCTCAATCCGGGCATTTGCTTGAAATATCAACTTCAACTCTTGGAACATCTCATATGCTCCATGATGTTCAAAATGTCGTTGAAGTCCCGATTCTAAGCCGTAAAGCATGGCACACTGAACTATCGAGTAGTCATCAGCTTTGCTCTACCAGACATCCATAACATCTGGTGTTGCTCCAGCAGCAGGCCTGGCACCTAGCGGTGCTTCCAGGACGTAATTCTTCTGTGCAGCAATGAGGATAATCCTCAAGTTACAGACCCAGTCCGTGTAATTGCTACCATCATATTTCAACTTTGCTTTCTCAAGGAACGCATTAAAATTCAACGGAACAACAACACGGGCCATCTATCTACAATCAAACATATACAAGCAAGATACTATCAGGTACTAAGTTTCATGATAAATTTAGGTTCAATTAATCATATTACTTAAAGAACTCCCACTTAGATAGACATCCCTCTAATCCTCTAAGTGATTACGTGATCCAAATCAACTAATCCATGTCCGATCATCACGTGAGATGGAGTAGTTTCATTGGTGAACATCACTATGTTGATCATATCTACTATATGATTCACGCTCAACCTTTCGGTCTCCGTGTTCCGAGGCCATATCTGTATATGCTTGGCTCGTCAAGTATAACATGAGTATTCCGCGTGTGCAACTGTTTTGCACCCGTTGTATTTGAACGTAGAGCCTATCACACCCGATCATCACCTGGCGTCTCAGCACGAAGAACTTTCGCAACGGTGCATACTCAGGGAGAACACTTCTTGATAATTAGTGAGAGATCATCTTATAATGCTACCGTCAATCAAAGCAAGATAAGATGCATAAAAGATAAACATCACATGCAATCAATATAAGTGATATGATATGGCCATCATCATCTTGTGCTTGTGATCTCCATCTTCGAAGCACCGTCGTGATCACCATCGTCACCGGCGCGACACCTTGATCTCCATCATAGCATCGTTGTCGTCTCGCCAATTTTATGCTTCCACGACTATCGCTACCGCTTAGTGATAAAGTAAAGCATTACAGCGTGATTGCATTGCATACAATAAAGCAACAACCATATGGCTCCTGCCAGTTGCCGATAACTCGGTTACAAAACATGATCATCTCATAGAATAAAATTTAGCATCATGTCTTGACCATATCACATCACAACATGCCCTGCAAAAACAAGTTAGACGTCCTCTACTTTGTTGTTGCAAGTTTTACGTGGCTGCTACGGGCTTAAGCAAGAACCAATCTAACTTACGCATCAAAACCACAACGATAGTTTGTCAAGTTGGTGCTGTTTTAACCTTCGCAAGGACCGGGCGTAGCCACACTCGGTTCAACTAAAGTTGGAGAAACTGTCACCCGCTAGCCACCTTTGTGCAAAGCACGTCGGGAGAACCGGTCTCGCGTAAGCGTACGCGTAATGTCGGTCCGGGCCGCTTCATCCAACAATACCGCCGAACCAAAGTATGACATGCTGGTAAGAAGTATGACTTATATCGCCCACAACTCACTTGTGTTCTACTCGTGCATATAACATCAACACATAAAACCTAGGCTCGGATGCCACTGTTGGGTAACGTAGTAATTTCAAAATTTTCCTACACACACGCAAGATCATGGTGATGCATAGCAAGGAGAGGAGAGAGTCTGATCTACGTACCCTTGTAGATAGACAGCGGAAGCGTTAGCACAATGCGGTTGATGTAGTCGTACGTCTTCACGGCCCGACCGATCAAGCACCGAAACTACGGCACCTCCGAGTTCTAGCACATGTTCAGCTCGATGACGATCCCCGGACTCTGATCCAGCAAAGTGTCGGGGAAGAGTTCCGTCAGCACGACGGCGTGGTGACGATCTTGATGTACTACCATCGCAGGGCTTCGCCTAAGCACCGCTACAATATTATCGAGGATTATGGTGGAAGGGGCACCGCACACGGCTAAGAATATGATCACGTGGATCAACTTCTGTGTCTAGGGGTGCCCCCTGCCCCCGTATATAAAGGAGCAGGGGGAGGTGCGGCCGGCCAGGAGGAGGGCGCGCCAGGAGGAGTCCTACTCCCACCGGGAGTAGGATTCCCCCCTTTTCCTAGTTGGAATAGGATTCGGGAGGGGGAAAGAGGAGAGAGAGAAGGAAGGGGGGGCGCCGCCCCCCTCTCCTTTTCCTATTCGGACTAGGGGGGAGGGGCGCGCGGCCCAGCCCTGGCCACCTCTCCTCTCTTCCACTAAAGCCCACTAAGGCCCATATACCTCCCGGGGGGTTCCGGTAACCTCCCGGTACTCCGGTAAAATCCCGATTTCACTCGGAACACTTCCGATATCCAAATATAGGCTTCCAATATATCAATCTTTATGTCTCGACCATTTCGAGACTCCTCGTCATGTCCGTGATCACATCCGGGACTCCGAACAAACTTCGGTACATCAAAATGCATAAACTCATAATATAACTGTCATCAAAACCTTAAGCGTGCGGACCCTACGGGTTCGAGAACAATGTAGACATGACCGAGACACGTCTCCGATCAATAACCAATAGCGGAACCTGGATGCTCATATTGGCTCCCACATATTCTACGAAGATCTTTATCGGTCAGACCGCATAACAACATACGTTGTTCCCTTTGTCATCGGTATGTTACTTGCCCGAGATTCGATCGTCGGTATCTCAATACCTAGTTCAATCTCGTTACCGGCAAGTCTCTTTACTCGTTTCGTAATACATCATCTTGCAACTAACTCATTAGTTGTAATGCTTGCAAGGCTTATGTGATGTGCATTACCGAGAGGGCCCAGAGATACCTCTCCGACAATCGGAGTGACAAATCCTAATCTCGAAATACGCCAACCCAACATGTACCTTTGGAGACACCTGTAGAGCTCCTTTATAATCACCCAGTTACGTTGTGACGTTTGGTAGCACACAAAGTGTTCCTCCGGCAAACGGGAGTTGCATAATCTCATAGTCATAGGAACATGTATAAGTCATGAAGAAAGCAATAGCAACATACTAAATGATCGGGTGCTAAGCTAATGGAATGGGTCATGTCAATCATATCATTCTCCTAATGATGTGATCCCATTAATCAAATGACAACACATGTCTATGGTTAGGAAACATAACCATCTTCGATTAACGAGCTAGTCAAGTAGAGGCATACTAGTGACGTTTGGTTTGTCTATGTATTCACACAAGTATTATGTTTCCGGATAATACAATTCTAGCATGAATAATAAACATTTATCATGATATAAGGAAATAAAATAATAACATTATTATTGCCTCTAGGGCATATTTCCTTCAAAAATTGTGACGACAACACCTCGGAGCTCAACTCCCCGGGACACTGCCACAACCCCTAAATGTGAGGAGGCACCAAGAACAATGTTGTCATCACAAAACCATCCGAATGATTCCAAGATACCCGCCTGATCCTAAAAATAATTTCGTGAAAATTTGAGGAGAGGAGAGTCAAAACTTCTACGTTAGGAGGCCTCACCGAAGCGACGAAGGGACTGAGAAGTAAAAAGAATCCTACTCTCCGATATATATAATCCTAAGACTCGAAATTTTTTGTTCTAGACTCAACAACGTCAGCGATTCGATCAAGCAGGGGGCTCCTAAGTCGGGGAAGGCTCTGATTACCAACTTCTAACAACCACAATGCGGCTATATCTCCCACGTGTCGGGGCATGACTTAGAGGCATAGCCGCATGGTAGGTCTGTCGCAAGAGGGGTAATCTTTACACACCCCATGTACTGAATAAGAAAGGGATAAAGGGTAGGCTTACAATCGCCACTTCACACAATACATAAATAATCCATACATCATCCAAGGTACAATCAAAGGTCCGACTACGGAACCAAAATAAAGAAAGACAACCCCAAATGCTAGATCGCCGATCGTCCCAACTGCGCTCCTCTACTGATCATCCAGAAAAGAAACATAGTAATGGCCCGAATCCTTGTCGAACTCCCACTTGAGTTCGGTAGCGTCCCCTGCACTAGCATCATCGACAACTGCATCTGTTTGGAAGTAACCGTGAGTCACGAGGACTCAGCAATCTCACACCCGCGAGATCAAGACTATTTAAGCTTAAGGGTAGGAAAGGGGTAGTGAGGTGGAGCTGCGGCAAGCACTAGCAATATGGTGGCTAACATACGCAAATGAGAGCGAGAAGAGAAGCAACGCACGATCGAGAAGCTATAGGTGATCAAGAAGTGATCCTGAAGCTACTTATGTTCAAGCATAACACAAGACCATGTTCTCTTCCCGGACTCCGCCGAAAAGATACCATCACGGCTACACACGCGGTTGATTCATTTTAATTAAGTTAAGTGTCAAGTTCTCTACGGCTTTCGAAAGTTCAAACCCTGCAGGGGTGTACCAACTTGGCCCATCACAAGCTCTCATGGTCAACGAAGGATATTCCTTCTCCCGGGAGGACCCGATCAGTCTTGAATCCTAGTTACAAGACATTTTGACAATGGTAAAACAAGACCAGTAAAGCCGCCCGATGTGCCGACAAATCCCGATAGGAGTCGCATGTATCTCGTTCTCAGGGCACACCGGATGAGACATCCTATGAGTAAAACAAACCCTCAAGTTGCCCCGAGGTGGCCCCACAGTCTACTCGGTTCGGACCAACACTCAGAGGAGCACTGGCCCGGGGTTTTTAAAAATAAAGATGACCCTTGAGTCTGCAGAACCCAAGGGAAAGGTATATGGTGGTAGGTAGGCAAATGGTAAAACCAAGGTTGGGCCTTGCTGGAGGAGTTTTATTCAAAGCGAACTGTCAAGGGGTTCTCATAACACCCAACCGTGTAAGGAACGCAAAATCAAGGAACATAACACCGGTATGACGGAAACTAAGGCAACAAGAGTGGAAGAAAACACTAGGCATAAGGCCGAGCCTTCGACCCTTTACCAAGTATATAGATGCATTAAAGTAAACAAGATATAATAATGATATCCCAACAATATCCATGTTCCAACATGGAACAAGCTTCAACTTCACCTGCAACTAGCAACGCTATAAGAGGGCTAAGCAAAAGCTGTAACATAGCCAAACAACAGTTTGCTAGGAAAGGTGGGTTAGAGACTTGACATGGCAATATGGGAGGCATGATATAGCAAGTGGTAGGTAGCCCGACATAGCAATAGAGCGAGCAACTAGCAAAGAAAAGATAGAAGTGATTTCGAGGGTATGGTCATCCTGCCTGCAATGTTCTCAAAGTTGTCAAAAGCTTGATCTTTGTTAGCGTACTCAACAGGTTCCTCGATCATGTACTCGTCTCTCGGCTCTACCCAAAGCAAGAACACAAGAAAAGGACCAACAATCAATCACGGTGCAATGCACAAGCAACATGATGCAAAACATGGCATGATATGCAATACATGATATGCAATGCATATGCGTGCTTTGGAAGGGAAAGAATGATCAAGGCATCAAATTGGCAAACCAAGTGTGCCTCTGGAAAGATGAGATAATTTCGGGTGAAATCGATATAAAGATCACCAGAAACGGATGCATAGTTTGCAAATGGCAAGCAAAACAAGAATGGCACAATTCTACGACTAACAACACGGTGCCACTTAGAATGCAATAGGGAACTAAGCTACTGCGCTCCAACATAACAACAAAATATACGGAAGTGATGTACACAAGATGCTTGACAAAACATGAACACTGAGATATGGCTAAATCACAAAAGAGAAGGTTCAAACAAGCATGACAAAAGTGCAAAAGATATCAGCTTCACAGACTTTGTGAAAATACTAACATGCCAGAAATAACATCAGGAAACCATGTTTAGAGCAAGAAAACAACATGCTACAGGAACATATCATAGCAAACAAAGGCATGGAATGATTCTACTATATGCATAGAACAAAAGTCCCTTACTGAACATGAGCCAAAAAGGCACAGAAGATATGATGGCACCCATGTAAACATAGCAAGTTTTATTAACAGTTTTAGACTTGGCAGAAAAACAGAGCATGGTATAAACAGAATTATGAAGGCATCTTTGCAAGCTCAAACCGCTCATCACAAAGCCTTGCATGACAAAACAAGCATTCCAACAGCAAGAGGACATGTTCATGAAGCTAACCATGGCAAGAGCAAGTTCATAGCATGCATCGATCACTAGCAACAACCATGGCGATATTGATTAACATGTTAACATTCTGCCAGGAACATTTTATAGCAAAAGTGGAGCAAGAATAAGACATGATAGGGAACTCCATAACTGCAAACAGGGGCATGGATGGATAGATCATAACCATATGTCCAAAACCTCCTTAGTGAAGTATCTCAAAACAAGCATGGATATCACTGTAGCATCAAGTTTACATGGCATCAAAATAACAGCAGAAAAATGACTAGCAAAATCCTAAGTCCCGGAAAATAGCAACATCACGAAGCCTAGTTTGCATGCTTGTTCTAGTCACCACATTGATCACAAAAATACAAGGAAAGCACCTCTGTAAAGATGGAATGATGTAGTTCAAAACTCATGTAGAGCTCATGCTCATAAGAAGCACACATCAAATGTGACAAAAATGACAAATCACCATAAACTGATAAGTAGCAGCAGTAAACATTTTATAACACTCTTGCATCAATGATTAGGGCATCAAGATGAACTCAAACAAGCATGCCATAATGGAATGAAAGGAAGAGCATCTCACAATGAACAATTTCATATATCATATGCATGAAACAGAGCTACGATCATGGAGATAGGAGGCAATGAACAAGCCATGAAAACATAAAGGACTTAGAGAATTTCAAGGTCAACCTCCGGGTCCGGATCTAGGGTTCCGAGCACGGGAACCGAGGCGGCAGCGGATCTCGCCGGATCCTCGCCGGAGAAGGTAGGTGCGGTGGCCAGAACTTCGCATGGAGATGGGGGGAGATGCGGTGGCGCCGGAGCTCGCCGACATTCGACGGAGGAGGCGTGGGCTTGCGCGGGAGGCGGCGGATGACTCGGGCGTGGTGGCGGCGTCCCGTGGTGGTGGCAAGGCGGTGGAGCCGGTGAAGGAGGTCGCCAGAGCCGAGCGGCGCGGTCATCGGCGAGAGGCGGCGGCGAGGAAGCTTGGCAGCGCGGGAAGGCGCGGGGGCGCAGCGGCGGTGATGGGCCGGGCGGGCCCTCCTCGGGCTCGCTGGGCCGTGGTGGCTGGGCGGTGGAGAAGGACACGTGTAGGACGCCAGTTGGCTGAGGGGGGCGGCAGACGCGTCCTGCCGGCAGCGGACGTGTCCGGCGGCGCGAAGGGTTGGATCTAGGGTTTATCTGCGCGAGAATTTCGGGGAGGGCACCTGTTTATAGATAGAAGGAGGTAGGAGTGTCCAAATGGAGTGTTGTTTTCGCCCACACGATCGTGGTCCGACGACGGAGGACATGGAAGTGGTTTAGATGGGTTATTGGGCCGTTTTGGAGGCCTTCGCGGTTACCCGGTTAACCGTTGGAGTATCAAACGGACTCCAAATGGAACGAAATTTGACAAGCGGTCTACAGATGGTGTACCAAGGCCACTTGAAAAATCTCGGTCCATTCCGAAAATATTTAACACCCGCTCACGAAAAGAGACAAGAGGGGTGCGCCGGTGCATGTGGGGGTGTAGGATTGCGAAACGGACAACGGGGAAAGTGCTTGGATGGATGAGACGAACACGTATGCAAATGCGATGCACATGATGACATGATATGAAATGCATGACATGAACAAAATGCAAAACAAAGACAAAACCCAACCATGAAGGGAATCCCATAACTTAAAGTCGAAAATGGCAAGAGTTGGAGTTACAAATATGGCAAGTTACATCCGGGGTGTTACAGATCAAGAGTACGAGGGACGTCACCGAGCTGAACATGTGCAGATCACGGAGGTGCCGTGCGTTCGGTACTTGATCGGTTGGATCGGGAAGATGTTCGACTACATCAACCGCGTTACTAAACGCTTCCGCTTTCGGTCTACGAGGGTATGTAGACACACTCTCCCCTCTCGTGCTATGCATCTCCTAGATAGATCTTGCATGATTGTAGGATATTTTTTAAATACTACGTTCCCCAATGAATCCCACACCTACTATGCAGATTTACACTGATCAGGCTATTTGAAGTTCCACGTGCATGTTGATGCTTACTAATTTTCCCAATTCTTGGTATCCATGTGTATCTCAATATATCTTCTGTTCACGATTAAACGGCACTGATCACTAGCAATTCAAGGAAAGTCCATTTACTCCTATGTCAATGTTTTCCTGCAAAAAAAGGTTTTTCTTGCAACCAATGACAAAAACCTGAAGACATTACATTGTCCTGCTTGTGTTTTTTGTTGTCCTATTTTTGTTAATGACAGAGACATATGTGGGTCACACTTTATTGCAGACTTCTTTCCCCGAGAAGTGAACGAACAATCAACACTAAACCGATGTAAGAGAAGCATGTTGGCCCATATATTATGGAGGCGAATATCCATCTGACGCTTGATCTCAAGTTGAACGGAACTAAATTATTCGCTCCCAGCCACTCACCAGCGCGAGTCGTGATATGCTTGGCTTGACCACACACTGCCAAAAAACCCCTGGAACCCACCACCTTTTCCCCATTATCCTTTGATACGTCTCCGTCGTATCTACTTTTCCAAACACTTTTGCCCTTGTTTTGGGCTCTAACTTGCATGATTTGAATGGAACTAACTCGGACTGATGTTGTTCTCAGCAGAATTGCCATGGTGTTATTTTTGTGCAAAAATAAAAGTTCTCGGAATGAGCTGAAAATCAACGGAGATTATTTTTGGAATATATAAAAAATACTAGAAGAAAGATCCACGCCAGGGGGCCCACACCCTGTCCACGAGGGTGGGGGCGCGCCCTACCCCCCTAGGCGCGCCCCCTGCCTCACGGGCACCCTGACGCTCCACCGACCTCAACTCCAACTCCATATATTCGTGTTCAGGGAGAAAACAAATCAGAGAGAAGGATTCATCGCGTTTTATGATACGGAGCCGCCGCCAAGCCCTAAACTCTCTCGGGCTGATCTGGAGTCCGTTCGGGGCTTCAGAGAGGGGAATCCGTTGCCATCATCATCATCATCATCAACCTTCCTCCATCACCAATTTCATGATGCTCACCGCCGTGCGTGAGTAATTCCATCGTAGGCTTGCTGGACGGTGATGGGTTGGATGAGATTTATCATGTAATCGAGTTAGTTTTGTTAGGGTTTGATCCCTAGTATCCACTATGTTCTGAGATTGATGTTGCTATGACTTTGCTATGCTTAATGCTTGTCACTAGGGCCCGAGTGCCATGATTTCAGATCTGAACCTATTATGTTTTCATCAATATATGAGAGTTCTTGATCCTATCTTGCAAGTCTATAGTCACCTATTATGTGTTATGATCCGTTAACCCTGAAGTGACAATAATCGGGATACTTACCGGTGAGGATTGTAGTTTGAGGAGTTCATGTATTCACTATATGTTAATGCCTTGGTCCGGTACTCTATTAAAAGGAGGCCTTAATATCCCTTAGTTTCCAATAGGAACCCGCTACCACGGGAGGGTAGGACAAAAGATGTCATGCAAGTTCTTTTCCATATGCACGTATGACTATATTCGGAATACATGCCTATATTACATTGATGAACTAGAGCTAGTTCTGTGTCGCCGTAGGTTATGACTGTTACATGATCGATCGCATCCGGCATAATTCTCCATCACCGATCCAATGCCTACGAGCTTTTCATATATTGTTCTTCGCTTATTTACTTTTCCGCTGCTACTGTTACAATCACTACAAAACCCAAAGATATTACTTTTGCTACCGTTACCTTTTGCCACCTACCACTACTATCATATTACTTTGCTACTAAATACCTTGCTGCAGATATTAAGTTTCTAGGTGTGGTTGAATTGACAACTCAGCTGCTAATACTTGAGAATATTCTTTGGCTCCCCTTATGTCGAATCAATAAATTTGGGTTGAATACTCTACCCTTGAAAACTGTTGCGATCCCCTATACTTGTGGGTTATCAAGAACATTTTCTGGCGCCGTTGCCGGGGAGCATAGCTCTATTTTTTGAGTCACTTGGGATTTATATCTGCTTATCATTATGAAGAACTTGAGCGATCAAAGAACCAAGATTTTTCCCTCAACTACGAGGGGAGGTAAGGAACTGCCATCTAGCTCTTCACTTGATTCACCTTCTGTTTTGAGTAAACTTGCGACACCTACACCTGCTATTCATTTTGATATGTCGCATGTTATTGATGATGCCACTTCTGCTTTGCATGATACTTATGATGAAAATACTTCTATGCTTGCTACTACTCTGCCACTAGGTGAATTTCTTGATGAACAACTTGCTAGGGCTAGAGAGAATGAAATTATTGAAACTGATAATATTGATGAAAGTGATGATGAAGATTCTCCCCTAGATATGAATTGCATGTTGTTCCTGAGGGTTATGTTATGGATGAAGAAACTGCTAGAGACTTTCTTGCTTGCAATGATAGAAGTGATCTTAAGAAATTATTAGCTAAGCTGAAAGAAAAATCTCTGAATGCTAGAATGAAATATGATCCTGGTTATGCTACTTCATCTATCTTTATTACTGACAAGGATTATGATTTATCTGTCGATCCTGAGTTAATTACCTTGGTTGAATCTGATCCTTTCTATAGCTATGAATCTAAAACTGTTGTGGCACATCTTACTAAATTAAATGATATGGCTACCTAGTTCACTAATGATGAGAAAAATCGCTACTATTATATCCTTAAATTATTTCCGTTCTCATTAAAGGGTGATGCTAAGATATGGTTCTCTTGATCTAGATTGTGTGTGTAGTCCCCAGGATATGATTTATTACTTCTCTGCTAAATATTCCCCCGCTCATAAGAAACAAGCTGCTTTAAGGGAAATATATAATTTTGTGCAAATTGAAGAAGAGACTCTCCCACAAGCTTGGGGGAGGCTTCTCCAATTACTTAATGCTTTGCATGATCATCCTCTCAAGAAATATGAAATACTTGATATCTTTTATAATGAACTAACCGATGCTTCCAGAGATTACCTGGATAGTTGTGCTGGTTGTGT
Organism: Triticum aestivum; assembly: GCF_018294505.1. Taxonomy (NCBI): domain Eukaryota; kingdom Viridiplantae; phylum Streptophyta; class Magnoliopsida; order Poales; family Poaceae; genus Triticum; species Triticum aestivum. The sequence goes on from NC_057806.1 coordinate 225,957,442, forward strand.
TTTCAGGGAAAGAACGGTTGATCAAGCTGAAATTCTATTGAATAATATGTTGACCAATGAAAATAATTGGAAATTTCCTGAACCAACTCCTAAGCCAACTCCGAAGAAAAGGGGTATTCTATTTCTCAGTCCTGAAGATATGCAAGAGGCCAAGAAATCTATGAAAGAAAAAGGTATAAAAGCTGAAGATGTTAAGAATTTACCTCCTATTGAAGAAATACATGGTCTTAATTCATCACCTATTGAATAAACACACGGTCTCGATAACCCGACATAGGTAGTAAAGGTAAATTCTCTCTATAGATACGATAAAGCTGGAATCCCTCCTGCTAAGTTTGCTAGCCAATGTTTGGATGAATTTGATGACTTTATGGTTAAGCAAGAAGATTTTAATGCTTATGTTGGTAGACAATTGAAACATAATGCTTGTATGATTGAACACTTGAGTGATTATATCGCTAGTGTTAAAGGTGAACTTAAACTTATTAGTAAACATGCTTCTATGGTTACCACTCAAGTAGAACAAGTACTTAAAGCTTAGAATGATTTGCTCAATGAATTGAATAGTAAAAATAATGACTTTGCTGTTAGAGTTGCAACTAGAGGAGGTAAAGTGACTCAGGAACCTTTGTATCTTGAGGGCCACCCTAAGAGAATTGAGCAAGATTCTCAGGGAATTAATATTAATGTAGCTAGTCCTTCTAAAAGGAAGAAAAAGAAAAATGATAGGACTTTGCATGCTTCTAGTGAACCTGTTATTGATACACCTGAGAATCCCAATGATATTTCTATTTCTGATGCTGAAACACAATCTGGTAATGAACATGAATCTACTGATAATGTTAATGATGATGTTCATGTTGATGCTCAACCTAGCAATAATAATGATATAGAGATTGAACCTCATGTTCATCTTGATGACCCACAATCAAAGAATCAACGTTATGATAAGAAAGACTTTGTTACTAGGAAGCACGGTAAAGAAAGAGAACCATGGGTTCAGAAACCCATGCCTTTTCCTCCTAAACCATCCAAGAAAAAGGATGATGAGGATTTGGAGCGCTTTGCTGAAATGATTAGACCTGTCTTTTTGCGTATGCGTTTGACTGACATGCTTAAAATGAATCCTTATGCTAAATATATGAAGGAAATTGGTACTAATAAAAGAAAGATATCGGAAGCTGAAATTTCCACCATGCTTGTTAATTATACTTTTAAGGGTGGAATACCAAAGAAACTTGGAGATCCCGGAGTACCAACTATACCATGCTCCATTAAAAGAAACTATGTTAAAACTGCTTTATGTGATCTTGGAGCCGGTGTTAGTGTTATGCCTTTCTCTTTATATCGTAGAATTGATTTGAATAAGTTGACACCTATTGAAATATCTTTGCAATTGGCTGATAAATCAACTGCTATACCTGTGGGTATTTGTGAGGATGTGCCTGTTGTGGTTGCAAACGTTACTATCTTGGCAGACTTTGTTATTCTTGATATTCCTGAGGATGATAGTATGTCTATTATTCTTGGAAGACCCTTTTTGAATACTGCAGGGGCTGTTATTGATTGCACCAAAGGCAATGTCACTTTTCATGTTAATGGTAATGAGCATACGGTACAATTTCCGAGGAAACAACCTCAAGTCCACAATATCAACTCTATTGGAAAAATTTCAACAATCACTATTGGAGGTTTTGAATTCCTCTTCCAACTGTCAAGAAGAAATATGATATTCTTATTGTTGGGGACGTGCATATCCCCGTTGAGGTAACCTAGTGTTATTAAAAAATTCTGTTCATGTTATTCAAAATGAGTTTGTTAACAAGACTTGATCAACCTTGTTAGTGGATTCCTTTTGATGAGCATGAGATGGATGAAGTTAGAAAACACAACTCTCTGCATCCTCTTTTTACTTTCTGTTATTTATATTAAATAAAGAAAAAATAGTATTTTCTGTCTGTTTTTCTTAATTATCAATGCAATAAAAAATACCCCGAAAATAAAAGTTCTCCTAATGCCCTGAAATATGATTTTTCTAGAATATTCGAGAATATCTGGCACTGAGAACACACCAGGGGGAGCAAGCACCTGGCCACGAGGGTCCAGGGCGCGCCCCCTGCCTCGTGTGCCCATGGTGGCTCCCCTCCACTTATTCCAGCTACCACACACTCCTTCTTCCTCCCAAAAAAAATCACCAACCATCTCAAACCCGAGTTCTAGCTCATCTTGCTGCCATTTTCGATCTCCTAGCTCAAAGCTCCATTCACAAAACTACTTCGGGGGATTGTTCCTTATTATGTGACTCCTCCAATGGTCCAATTATTTTTTGTTCTAGTGCTTTATTCATTGCAAGTTTTTGCTGCTTAGGTGACCCTGTTCTTGAGCATGCATGTCAAATTTATGTGGTCAAAAGTATTTTTAATGCATGATATTGCCTCTAGGCACTTGTAGGAGTAGTTGCTATCAATATTGTTGAGTTTGGTTCACTTTTATTTTGAGTTGCTAAAAATTTCATAAAATTTCAGAAAAAGATGAAGAGATTTTTGAGGGGCTCATCGAGCCGAAGCTCGAAGGATAAACAAAGTGAAGAGAACAAGAAGCCCAAGTATAATCTCCCTCGCACCGCAGAGGTTCGGCCGTGTGAATGGCCTTGTGATGATTTCTTGAGAGCAGCCGGGATTTATGATGATTTTGGCTGAGAATGCAGGCCTCACCGCCTTCCTCCACGACCAACGCGAATAGTATCTCTTACTCACTAATATCTTGTGCAAAACCTTCATTTCCATGCTAGGAGCTCACCACCTACGGTGGAATTTTATTTATATGATGAGCATAAGGAGATGTCACTTCGTGATTTTTGTCGGGTTTGCTTGATCCCTTTTGAGGGCAGTGTAGAGGAACCACATTGTGACGATGTGGAAGGGTTTATTGATACAATTGCTGTAGGGGAAACGAGGAAGGTTTCCGATGCAATAATTACTAGCATACATTTTCCTATTTTACATTACTTTGCAATATTTGCTAGTAGATGCTTAATTGGTCGCGGAAACTGTGGCAACCTTAGTGCCCCCAATATTGTTATTTTGTGCCATGCCTTGTTCTATGATGACACATTTAGTATGGGAGCTATTGTTGCAAAGCGGTTAAATCTTAACCGTACTAAGGGCCCCATCTTGGGAGGTATCTTCGCCTCGCGCCTCGCTGCACATTTTAACATACCTATTAGGCATTATGAGAAAGAACAAAAGTTGTTACCCCCTGTTTTCTAGACTATAAGAGTATGGTAGCACATGATTTTATCGTTAAGAATAAGGAAAAGATGCTTAAGTACAAGCTGATATTTGATAAAAATCACCCTGAGACTATTACTTTGCCTGCTCCTTCCTTCTTTGACTTATCTGCAGGCAAGTACCTTGTTCCGCCGGAGGCCGTTCACGCCTATCGAAACCCCACACCAGCTACAGAGCCAGAGCCAGAACCACAATTTGATCCTCACCGGCAGTTTGTTTATCAGTGGAATCCAGAAGAGATCGCCAACCAGTGGCACCAGGGGGATCCTTCTCAGTACGACCCCAACTATAACTTTGGATATCCTCCAGGCCAGCCGTGGCCATAGACCAACTTAGGCCAAAAGCCTAAGCTTGGGGGAGTACGTATCTCTCATCGACATTACATTCCTGTTCACACATTCATGCTAGTTGTCGTTGCTCATACTTTTTCATTGTAATATCCATGCTATTTTATTTCCCTTTTTATGCTTTTCTTCTTGTGTGTTTGAAAAACCTTTAGAAAACCAAAAAAATCAGTTGTAGCTTTTAGTTAGTTTATTTTCTTGCTGTAGTAGTAGTAATTAAAAAGAAAACCCAAAAAGATTTCTTGTTCTTCTTTTGCTTGTTGGGAGCTTTCCCGTGTAAATAGTTTTATTTCTTTTCTTGTTCTTTGGGGGTCGAGAGGAGAAGACCATAATGAAAATGTTGACTGGCTCTCATATGCATTATTGTTGATCTGACAAAGAGCCCATATTACCTAGTCTTCTCTCTTGAATTGAATGCTTGCATATTCCAGCTTAGTCCAATGCACATGCACTATTATTATTATCCACACTATTTGGTCGTGCAAGTGAAAGGCAATAATGATGTTTATATGATGAGCTTATTGAGATGAGAAAAGCTGGTATGAACTCGACCTCTCTTGCTTTTGTAATTATGATTAGTTCATCGTGCCTGATTCAGCCTATTATGAATAAACATGTTTGCAATGACAATTAGAGATTATAGTTGCTTATGCCATGCTTAATTAGCTAGGAGCTTCTAATGGTTTACCTTGCATGCCAACATGCTATTAAAATGGTTGTGATGTGGTATGATGGGGTGGTATCCGCTTTTGAATGATTCGAGTGGCTTGACTTGGGACATGTTCACGCATGTAGTTGAAACAAAATCAACATAGCCTCTACGATATTTATGTTCATGCTTGCATTCGGTGTTGATTAATTTTAGTGCATGTTCATGACTGTTATCGCTCTCTAGCTAGTCGCTTCCCAGTCTTTTTCTAACCTTCACTTGTACTAAGCGGGAATACTGCTTGTGCATCCAACTCCATAAACCCCAAAGTTGTTCCATATGAGTCCACCATACCTACCTATATATGGTATCTACCTGCCGTTCCAAGTAAATTTGTATGTGCCAAACTCTAAACCTTCAAATAAACATTCAGTTTTGTATGCTCGAATAGCTCATGTATCAACTAGGGATGTCCGTATCTTCCATGCTAGGTGGGTTATTCTCAAGAGGAGTGGACTCCGCTCCTCACTCACAAGAAAATGGCTGGTCACCGGGATGCCCAGTCCCATGCTTTATGCAAATCAAATCAAAATAACTGCACACAAAACTCCCTCGGGACTCTTGTTAGTTGGAGGCACTTGTTGTTTTGAGCAAGCCATGGATTCATGCTTGTTGGTGGAGGGGGAGTATAAACTTTACCATTCTGTTTGGGAACCGCATATAATGTGTGTAGCATGGAAGATATCGAGATCTCTCAGTTGTTATGTTGACAATGAAAGTATACCGCTCAAAATATTATTCATATCTATTTCAAAACCGAGCTCTGGCACCTCTACAAATCCCTGCTTCCCTCTGCGAAGGGCCTATCTATTTACTTTTATGTTGAGTCATCATCCTCTTATTAAAAAGCACCAGTTGGAGAGCACTGCTGCCATTTGCATCCATTACTGTTAGTTTACATTGAGTATGACTTGATTGGATCTCTTTTACCATGAATTACCATGTTTAGTTAGTCCTTGATCTTTAAAGGTGCTTTGCATTTATGTTTTGCGGTCTCAGAAAGGGCTACTGAGATACCATCTTGTCATATCGTATCATGATTATTTTGAGAAAGTGTTGTCATCCCAGATTTATTATTATTGCTCGCTAGTTGATTATGCCATTGATATGAGTAAACATGAGAACTAAATGTTATTGCGAATGTGGTTAGTTCATAATCTTTGTTGAAAACATGAATGCTGGCTTTACATATTCACAACAACAAAAGCAAACAGAGTTTGTAAATGTTTTTCTTTATCACTTCCAGTTTATCAACTGAATTGCTTGAGGACAAGCAAATGTTTAAGCTTGGGGGAGTTGATACGTCTCCGTCGTATCTACTTTTCCAAACACTTTTGCCCTTGTTTTGGACTCTAACTTGCATGATTTGAATGGAACTAACCCAGACTGGCGCTGTTTTCAGCAGAATTGCCATGGAGTTATTTTTGTGCAAAAATAAAAGTTCTCGGAATGACCTGAAAATCAATGGAGATTATTTTTGGAATATATAAAAATACCGGAAGAAAGATCCACGTCAGGGGGCCCACACCCTGTACACGAGGGTGGGGGCGTGTCGTACCCCCCTGGGCGCGCCCCCTGCCTCGTGGGCCCCCTGATGCTCCACCGACCTCAACTCCAACTCCATATATTTGTGTTCGAGGAGAAAAAAATCAGAGAGAAGGATTCATCGTGTTTTACGATACGGAGCCGCCGCCAAGCCCTAAACTCTCTCTCGGGGGGGGGGGGCTGATCTGGAGTCCGTTCGGGGCTCCGGAGAGGGGAATCTGTCGCCATCATCATCATCAACCTTCCTCCATCACCAATTTCATGATGCTCACCGCCGTGCGTGAGTAATTCCATTGTAGGCTTGCTGGACGGTGGTGGGTTGGATGAGATTTATCATGTAATCGAGTTAGTTTTCTTAGGGTTTGATCCCTATTATCCACTATGTTCTGAGATTGATGTTGCTATTACTTTGCTATGCTTAATGCTTGTCACTAGGGCCCGAGTGCCATGATTTCAGATCTGAACCTATTATGTTTTCATCAATATATGAGAGTTCTTGATCCTATCTTGCAAGTCTATAGTCACCTATTATGTGTTATGATCCGTTAACCCCCAAGTGACAATAATCGGGATACTTACCGGTGATGACCGTAGTTTGAGGAGTTCATGTATTCACTATGTGTTAATGCTTTGGTCCGGTACTCTATTAAAAGGAGTCCTTAATATCCCTTAGTTTTCAATAGGACCCCGCTACCACGGGAGGGTAGGACAAAAGATGTCATGCAAGTTCTTTTCCATAAGCACGTATGACTATATTCGGAATACATGCCTACATTACATTGATGAACTGGAGCTAGTTCTGTGTCACCCTAGGTTATGACTGTTACATGATCGATCGCATCCGGCATAATTCTCCATCACCGATCCAATGCCTATGAGCTTTTCATATATTGTTCTTCGCTTATTTACTTTTCCGCCGCTATTGTTACAATCACTACAAAACCCAAAAATATTACTTTTGCTACCGTTACCTTTTGCCACCGTTACCACTACTATCATATTACTTTGCTACTAAATACCTTGCTATAGATATTAAGTTTCTAGGTGTGGTTGAATTGACAACTCAACTGCTAATACTTGATAATATTCTTTGGCTCCCCTTGTGTCAAATCAATAAATTTGGGTTGAATACTCTACCCTCGAAGACTGTTGCGATCCCCTATACTTGTGGGTTATCATCCTTCCCCATCTACTTGCTATCCAAAACAACTTCCTCTTAGCTCCTCCTGATGGTTAATGATGGCGAATTTCGATGGTGTCGTGCGTAGTACATACAAGCACTGCCTTGATTATGTGTCCTTCAAACGCAATGTACCTCATCAATATGTACAAGGTATGTTGTGCCTCTTTCATTGGAATAAATAACTATAGTCAGTCCCTCCACTTTGGCTCTGGATTCATCAGAAAAGACATAGTGAGCTACACATGGCTAATTAGTACTTTCTTTGAGTGCATGAGTGGTGTCGCGCCTCTCAACATAATAACATATCAAGATTTAGGGATGCGTGGAGGCATCAAGAAGGTGTTCCCATTGACAATCCAGAGGCACCATCGATGGAACATTTTTTAGAAAGACCAAGAAACACTTGCCCTTGTTTTCTGAACATTCAGCTCCAGAGAGTGTTTGAGTTATGCGTGAGTCACAGGTTGACCCTAGAAGAATTTGAGAGAAGTTGAATGGCGATGATCGAAAAGCATTAAGTGCATGAAAACGAGATGCCCACAACCCTTTGGGACAAGTGACAATTCTGGGATCCAGTCTATTTCTTACAATGCTTCTACCCACTTCTGCAGCCCACCGCTTTCCCTCAACTAGAAAGGTGTTGGGCCTTCAAGTGTAAGGGTTTGCAGCAAGCAATAGTTTCCCTCAAGTGACTTCAATATTTATCGAACCAACATGAGCTACACAATTATAATCAAGGATCAGTATCTGCACACGCAAAGCAAAAATTTCTTCTGTCCCCAATGAAACTAGTGAGGTTGTCAATCTCACTAGCCCGCTAGTTACAAAAGGAATTAAACACAACAGTGGAAAGATTGTATGGAGATTAATAAGAAAATAAATGCAAGGAAATTAAAAGAGGTTAAAATCTTTATGGATGAAGGTGGAAAAGGATCCATAGGTACACTAGTGGTCACTCTAAAAAAAGCAACGACGTGGTGAACAAATTACATTTGGGCAATGATTAAATTGCAATATTTATGAGTTTGATTATTCAGGTCAGAATTAGCATATGAGTATCACGTCTGTAAATCTATAGACCGTTATCCATGTGCATCTATAATTTGTACTCCACCCCAAGACCGCTATCCAGCATGCATATCAAAGTATTAAGTAAAATAGAGTATTTCAACATTGAAAATGTGTAGGAGCACTCGGTGACTCGGCCCACCAAAATCTAACCCATTCATGAGCATCGGGATCCACATCTACTATATTAGCTAGTCAGTATTACTAGTTTATGCGACATGTATCTCTCATATGCTAGGCCGGTATTCAATGTACTAACAATGTGAGGTACTGTCCACAATGCAGCTACTATCTCAACAACCACCATGCAACAACTTAATGCAATCAATGTATCTGCGCTCCCCACCCACCCCGCTCTTCTCCCTGACACTGACCTTGTTCCTCAGGACGCCCGTTCTTCCAAATCAATCCTTCCCCTGAAGGCTCTTCTGCAGTTCCTACAACTTCTTCACCACTTGTGGTTGCTACATGTAACAAAGCCCGGAGGAATCAGAAAGACCATGTCCGCCCTGGCCGTCGTCCGAGCTTGCCGTGTTCTTCACAGCCACTGCCAGCGACACCATGTTTGCCTTGTGCATTCTAGAAGACAACCACAACGTGTGAGAAGAAAACCGGGAGGAAGACTATGCCATCCATGACGAGGTAGTCGTCGTCTGTACTTGTTGTGTTCTGTGCATCGCGTTTGAACACCGCGTCTGCCTTGGGCGGCGACTGCATGTACTGCTCACATCACTTCATAGCACGTCATGATTTGGCCGCTTCCTCGAGTCGCCTGTTGATGTCTAGTACACAACCTTCTTCTTGTAGACGTTGTTGGGCCTCCAAGTGCAGAGGTTTGTAGGACAGTAGCAAATTTCCCTCAAGTGGATGACCTAAGGTTTATCAATCTGTGGGAGGCGTAGGATTAAGATGGTCTCTCTTAAACAACCTTGCCACCAAATAACAAAGAGTCTCTTGTGTCCCCAACACACCCAATACAATGGTAAATTGTATAGGTGCACTAGTTCGGCGAAGAGATGGTGATACAAGTGCAATATGGATGGTAGATATAGGTTTTTGTAATCTGAAAATATAAAAACAGCAAGGTAACTAATGATAAAAGTGAGCACAAACGGTATTGTAATGCTTTGAAACAAGGCCTAGGGTTCATACTTTCACTAGTGCAAGTTCTCTCAACAATAATAACATAATTGGATCATATAACAATCCCTCAACGTGCAACAAAGAGTCACTCCAAAGTCACTAATAGCAAAGAACAAACGAAGAGATTATTGTAGGGTACGAAACCACCTCAAAGTTATTCTTTTCGATCAATCCATTGGGCTATTCCTATAAGTATCACAAACAGCCCTAGAGTTCGTAGTAAAATAACACCTTGAGACACAAATCAACCAAAACCCTAATGTCACCTAGATACTCCAATGTCACCTCAAGTATAGGTGGGTATGATTATAAGATATGCATCACACAATCTCAGATTCACCTATTCAACTAACACAAAGAACTTCAAAGAGTGCCCCAAAGTTTCTACCGGAGAGTTAAGACGAAAACATGTGCCAAACCCTATGCATAGATTCCTAAGGTCACGGAATCTGCAAGTTGATCACCAAAACATACATCAAGTGAATGAATAGAATACCCCATTATCACCACGAGTATCCCATGCAAGACATACATCAAGTGTTCTCAAATCCTTAAAGACTCAATCCGATAAGATAACTTCAAAGGGAAAACTCAATCTATTACAAGAGATAGAGGGGGAGAAACATCATAAGATCCAACTATAATAGCAAAGCTCGCGATGCATCAAGATCGTGCTGAATCAAGAACACGAGAGAGAGAGATCAAACACATAGCTACTGGCACATACCCTCAGCCCCGAGGGTGAAATACCCCCTCCTCGTCATGGAGAGCGATCGGATGATGAAGATGGCCACCGGTGATGATTCCCCCCTCCGGCATGGTGCCGAAACAGGGTCCCGATTGGTTTTTGGTGACTACAAAGGCTTGCGGTGGTGGAACTCCTGATCTAGGTTTCTTTTCGGGGGTTTCTGTATTTATAGGAATTTTTGGCGTCGGTCTCACGTCAGGGGGGTCTCTCAGTCATCGACGAGGTAGGGGGCGTACCAGGGGGTAGGGCGCGCCCTCCATACAATCGACGAAGGGAAGGAGGAGGTAGTGGGTGAAGTAGCAAGGCCAAGGCGGATTACAATGAGAGCTTCATTAGATATGATGTGGTGCAGGTCAACAATTGGCTGGTTAACATGTCACATGTCTAAAGATCTACTACTGGCTGATGCAAGTTATCGGATCTGTTTCCCAGGGCAACAGATGAAGATGGTGATGAGGTAGGGGTGACAAGGGGAGGCTGAGGTCAAACTGACGAGGAGTAGCGGCCCCAAGTCGCTGGTTGCTTGTATCTGGGGGATAAGGAAGAAGTGTCGGGATCTCGGGCGGATGGCATCGTTGGTTGCATGTACAACCTGCGGGATAAGGGAGAAGTGTTGGGAGCTCGACCGGATGTTAGCTATGCTTCTTCAAGTTTGTCTTTTAGGCTTCGATCCTCCTCGAGTTCATCCATCTGAACATAGTTGACAGAGCTTCGATGTAGATTCCCACCGTTTCCTTGGGGTTGTGGGGTTAGGGTTTCTCATCTTGTGTGCGCACCAACGAGATTTGGTGTCAATTGCTTCAGATCTATTCAAGGTTTCAATGATGACGACTGTGGCTCAAGGGTGCTAGTCATCGACACAGGCTCGTGCACGTGCACAATGACTTCCCATCTGTCATCAACAAGGTCTGCTCTGGTAGAGGAGCGACGATAGTGATGCATCGTCGACTCTTTCTGGCGGCGGTTAGAGATGAAGGCGGACACGCCCATGAAGTTTGCGAGTGTCCTCATCGATCAATTTTACATTAGCATGGTTATTAACGTAGCTTAGTTCTAGCTTTGTGGCCAGTCGTGAACACGTTCGCTTGCATCCCTAGCATTGGTAGTGGTCATTTAATGGTATAGAGACCTCGATGTAATTTTTGTTATGTTTGAGGTGCTTTGTACTTCTAATAAACTTTCATAATATATTTGGATCTTTTCCATTTAGTTTTTATTCTCGCCTCCACATTAACAAAAGCACCAGGCCATCTGGGCCGCGGGCTAGCCTGTTCACACGCGTACCTGGCCTGGCACATGGCCCGCCTAGGCCACGAGGCTGGGCACTCGCACGACATGACATGTTTCTATTTATATTTATTTTTGACTTACATATATACTAGAGGGAAATGCGTGCTTTGCCGCATCGTTCTCTCTTGGTGTTCTTGCTTTGCATGAACAAAACCATCAAGAATTATTATAATATCATACATATATATGAAGTTGCTAACATCTAGGCTATTGCTTTGCACATGAAGAAGGAAAATATGTGGATTAGTTATACAAAAATAATATATAAAATAAAAGCTCAAACATATTGGGTGGTGAATTCCGTATACAAATTTCACTATTTCTATTTACAAAATTATGATCACAGAAGGTGCTTTTGAATACTAATTAAATGGTGTCAAATTTGTACCAAGACAATCCAAGTATTTGAGTAGTAACAAAATTGCTACGATTTCTGACAACAATTCCTAAAGTGTATTTCTCTCTTTGTTTAAATAAAATCCAGATCAAGGAAAATTAACTTGTTTGTACTCCCAAAACATTGAACAGGTAATCTTCTGAAGCCAATCAAAGTGCTTTGAACGGTCCAGAAATACAAACAAAGTGCTTTAGAAGCACATTCTTGGACAAGTTTTCCCTCTAGAGTATATATATCTAAGAATATGGTCAGGAGCTTCAATGTTCTTTCCTGGCCACATTCTTGGACAAAGCGATAATGCTATACCTGGTAGTAACAAACTGACAACCTGGACTAAAGAAACCTTGACTTCAGCGGCAGTAACAAGAAAGATAGTTATTGAGCACAATGTGCAATTACAAAAAGCATACATTAACATCAAAGAGGTGCATTGATCTACATGCACCATGTCCCAAAAAATGATGTTCTTGCTACTTCGCATTAGTTTCTTCCAAAAATATGAAAATGACAGCAAGCTTTCCTGAAGGGGTAACATATTATAGTTATTTTCCTCAATTATGTGCCTCTTTATGATCTCAGACCATATGCTTTCTGGAAGAAAAAATGGGAAAATTAATTCAAATGACAAGAAAGAAGGCCTTCATTACCTGAAACAGTTATTCTGTGCCTCACAGTGCCTGACAACACACATCTGCTCTGCATTATTAATGAATGAGAAAAACAAAGAGATCCAACTTAGGCTGAACCTCCAACATTGTCACCAGCATTGATAACATAGCCTGCAGCTAAGGAAATTTACAAAAAAATAAAAAATATACTTACATAATTAAATCCAAGTACAAACAGTACATGTAAATTAAACCAACTGCATACATGCAGAGAAGGCAAAGGAACCAGCACAAGCAGGAACGGTTCAGCTGCAGATCTTCAGCGGCAAATGACACTAAAAGAATTTCATGCTGCTACATCGTTGCTTTCCGAAAAGGGGCGCTTTATTACTTAAAAGATTTAAACATTACACCCCGCCTCTGCATAACTAAGATGCATACAACCAAATAAGGTCTTCTCACATGAATGAAAAATAAAAAGGCGAACTACAAAAACCTGAAGAGTCCGTATAACGCCTAAAGCGGAGGGGGGAATCCTAAGATCATGCTACCACCCATGTTGGGTAAAAGTATCCCTCACCGTAGCCTCCAACCGTGTACACACCTCCATAAACAGGTCTCGATTTTCCATGCGTTGTAGAGAGGACCATAAACGATGAGTCCCGGTACATCTGTAGATAACCTGCATCAGAGAAGTACTTTTATCGTTAAAAACCTTATCATTTCTACATAGCCAAGGCGATCAAATAACGGCAAGCGCTTCCACCCTGAGAAAAGTTCTGAACCTATGATCTATCCCATGTAACCAGTTGCCAAATACATTAGCAACACTACAAGGAGGATACAAGCCAGAAGCTATTTGGATGACTGGCCATATAGAACGAGCCAATTTGCATTGGAAGAATATAAAGGTTTTATTGTCTCATCATGGTGACAAAAGACACATTGCGGACTTTGATGACCCACAAGTATAGGGGATCAATTGTAGCTCTTTTCTATAAGTAAGAGTATTGAACCCAACGAGGAGCAGAAGGAAATGACAAGTAGTTTTCAGTAAGGTAATGTCCACAAGTGCTAAATTGTAAGTAGTGGAATAGTTTGATAGCAAGATAATTTGTAACCAGCAAGTAACGATAGTAGTAAAAGAAGTGCAGCAAGTTAGCCCAATCCTTTTGAGGCAAAGGACATGCCAAAACTGTCTCTTATGATAAGCAAAGCGTTCTTGAGGGTACATGGGAATTTCATCTAGTCACTTTCATCATGTTGGTTTAACTCGTGTTCGGTACTTTGATAATTTGATATGTGGGTGGACCGGTGATTAAGTGTTGTTCTTACTTTAACAAACCTCCTACTTATGATTAAACCTCCCGCAAGCATCTACAACTACAAGAAAAGTATAAAGAATAAATTCTGACCATAGCATTAAACTTTTGGATCCAATCGGTGCCTTACGGAATAACACATAAACTGGGGTTTAACCTTCTGTCACTCTCGCAACCCATCATCTAATTGGTACTCCATGATGCATTCCCTTAGGCCCAAATATGGTGAAGTGTCATGTAGTCGACGTTCACATGACACCACTAAGGAAATTACAACATACATACTATCAAAATATCGAACACATATCAAATTCACATGATTACTTGCAACATGATTTCTCCCGTGACCTCAAGAACAAAGGTAACTACTCAATGATAAACATGCCCATGATTAGAGGAGTATTAATTAGCATAATGGATCTGAACATATAATCTTCCACCAAATAAACCATATAGTAATCAACTACCAGATGTAATCAACACTACTAGTCACCCACAAGCACCAATCTATAGTTCCGGTAACAAGATTGAACGCAAGAGATGAACTAGGGTTTGAGAGGAGATGGTGATGTTGAAGATGTTGATGGAGGTTGCCCTCCCCAAGATGGGAGAGTTGCTGGTGATGATGATGACGATGATTTCCCCCTCCGGGTGGGAAGTTCCCCAGCGGAATCACTCCGCCGGAGGGCAAAAGTGCTCCTGCCCAAGTTCCGCCTCGAGTCGGCGGCGCTCCATCCCGAAAGTCCTCTTCTTATTTATTTTTCTACGTCAAAACAACCTATATACCATAAGATGGGCACCAGAGGTGGGCCTGGGTGAGCACAACCCACCAGGGCGCGCCTGGGCTCCCTGGCGCGCCCAGGTGGGCTGTGCCCACCTGGTGGGCCCCCTTTGGTAGTTATTTGCTCCAACAATACTTAAATATTCCATAAACAATCTCCGTGAAGTTTCGGCTTGTTTGGAGTTGTGCAGAATAGGTAGCCTGACATAGCTTTTCCAGGTTCAGATTTCGAGCTGCCGGAATTCTCCCTCTTGGTGTGTACCTTGCAAATTATGAGAGAAAAGGCATTAGAATTACTCCAAAAAGCATTATTATGGATAAAAACATCATAAATAATAGTAAGAAAACATGATGAAAAATGGATGTATCGACTCCCCCAAGCTTAGACCTCGCTTGTCCTCAAGCGAAAACCGAAATCGAAAAACATGTCCACATGCTTTGAGAGAGAGAGGTGTCGATAAAAACAAAATACGGACATAGAAGCATCATGTTGATTATTATAACAACAACAAAATTAAACATAGGGCTTTTATCATAGAACTTTTATCATATACTTCTCATGAATAAGTAATAGTTCATCACACAATCGAAGAATAAAGCAAAAACTCTATTAGAAACTAACAAACACTACTAGGGAAAAGGCTAGCAGCAGCAGCACGTTCTAGGTATATCAGTAGCGTGGGGACCGGCGCTACTAATTAGGCGCTATAGCTGACCCGTAGCAGTAGCGCGTGCAGACCCGCGCTACTGCTATAAAAGTGTAGCAACAGCGCTCTTCGTGGAAGCTCGCTACCGCTAATAGCTCTAGCGCGCTTTGCCCGGACACGCTACTGCTACCGTAGTGCTGCTGCTAACTTTTCTCCACTCGCTACTGCTAATTTTAGTAGTTTTTTTCTGCATATTTGTTTTGTATTTGAACATGCTTTATACAAGAATCTTTAGCAGATACAAATGTCATCATGATACACATACAGATGGCTGCGAGACCACAAATGTAATCATAGCATATACATACAAATAGTCTCATCGTAATCATCATCCAATACAAAGTGGTATCTCGTCATCATCTTGAAAATAGCAATACATGCAAGTCTAGAATACTTGCAACTACAACGCCATCCATCTAAACAATGGTATATGCGAGAGGAGCTATCACTATGAGTGAGAGCAGAACTATGCAGTACATGAGGCGGCGGTTACGAGTCCTCTCTCGTGCTAGCGTGAACCTCAAGTAACTAGCTTCTCCTTCTTGTGTGTGTTTGAAGCCTTTATGGATGGCGCCCGATACCCCATTCACTTGCGCCTGACACTCAGGCCACTCGTTGTACACCCCGGAACCTTCCCTTTGTACATGACATAGCACCGCCATCTCGCCATCAAGAAACTAGGTACCTGTTAGAGATGCATGTTCATCAAGAGGATGTACAATCATATGCAACAAAATATATTAGAACAACACGAAAAAGAAAGGGTTAATTAGCAACTAGATGCAACATACAGTACACAAACTAATTAACTAGAGGTACGCAGGTCATCGTACCCAAACAAACAAAGTAGCGTTACGCAAGTTCGGCAGGGACCGTGGACATCACAAAGTTTCATCGCTACAGAAAGTATACAAGTTCAAGCGACACATATCATAATCATCGACATCGTAAATCACTAGAAGTTCCATCCTTCCATATCATCGAGGATGGACCCTAGCTTCTTGAGCGGCATGAGGTCTTGACGTTGCATGCCTATGCGAGTTCGGACGTCAGCTCGCGATATAGGGCCGTGGTGGAAGAAGTCATCTCTAAGTTTATAATCCGCTTCTCCATGATATTTTTGCCACTTGTGGATATGTTCATCATTTCTGCTTGTCATGTGAAGCTTTTGGTGATCCGTGTTGAACTCAATCATGAGATGGAGGATGTAGAATCCATCCTTCTTGCTTGGTTTTGGGACATGGATGCAGCAGAAGTTAGTTTTATGCGCGAAACCCATCTTCTCGTTCCTTAGTTTCCTGATCTGCATGTGGCCACCTCTAATGTTGAAGCCTTGGAGAGCATCATCTAGAATATTCATTATGTGGGTGTAGTCCTTCTTCTCATAGTCTCTGGAAGGGTCGAAATACACGGCGTGGGAGACTCGCGGGTAATGAACGATAAGGACGGCGCGCCCGTCGCTGCGGGGAAAAGACACCTCAAATTATTCTCCATATGAGCGAGAAGGAATGATTGAAATGTACGAAAGGGTTGTCCGGAACTGACTTACTTTGGATGATAAGGCAGGAGGACAATTTCCTGGTCCTTATTCTGTACCATGAAGTTTTGGAGGTAGTCCCTAGCAGTCTCACGCGCAAAGTCGCCGAGACTCAAGAAAGACTCGTGCATGTAGTACGGATCCGCCACACAGATTTGCGAGACTTCTTCTCTCTTCATGACGGAGCTCATATGTAGCGCAAAAAGGCGGACGATTGTAAAATCGAGCCGCCTGATGACCCACAAGTATAGGGGATTTATCGTAGTCCTTTTGATAAGTAAGAGTGTCGAACCCAATGAGGAGCAGAAGGAAATGAAAAGCATTTTTTAGCAAGGTATTCTCTACAAGTACTGAAATAAGTGGTAACAGATAGTTTTGTTATAGGATAAATTGTAACGAGCAACAAGTAACAAAAGTAAATAAAGTGCAGCAGGGTGGCCAAATCCTTTTGTAGCAAAGGACAAGCCGGAACAAACTCTTATAATAGGAAAAGCGCTCCCGAGGACACATGGGAATATCGTCAAGCAAGTTTTCATCATGTTCATATGATTCATGTTCGATACTTTGATAATTTGATATGTGGGTGGACCGGTGCTTGGGTGTTCTTCTTACTTGAACAAGCATCCCACTTATGATTAACCTCTATTGCAAGCATCCGCAACTAAAACAAAAGTATTAAGGTAAACCTAACCATAGCATGAAACATATGGATCCAAATCAGCCCCTTACGAAGCAACACATAAACTAGGGTTTAAGCTTCTGTCACTCTAGCAACCCATCATCTACTTATTACTTCCCAATGCCTTCCTCTAGGCCCAAATAATGGTGAAGTGTTATGTAGTTGACGTTCACATAAAACCACTAGAGGCTAGACAACATACATCTTATCAAAATATCAAACGAATACCAAATTCACATGACTACTCATAGCAAGACTTCTCCCTTGTCCTCAGGAATGAACGTAATTACTCACAAAGCATATTCATGTTCATAATCAGAGGGGTAATAATATGCATATAGGATCTGAACATATGATCTTCCACCAAATAAACCAACTAGCATCAACTACAAGGAGTAATGAACACTACTAGCAACCTACTAGCACCAATCCCGGACTTTGAGACAAGAATTGGATACAAGAGATGAACTAGGGTTTGGAGATGAGATGGTGCTGGTGAAGATGTTGATGGAGATTGCCCTCTCCCGATGAGAGGAGCGTTGGTGATGATGATGGTGATGATTTCCCCCTCCGGGAGGGAAGTTTCCCCAGCAGAACAGCTCTGCCGGAGCTCTACATTGGATCCGCCAAGGTTCCGCCTCGTGGCGGCGGAGTCTTGTCCCGAAAAGTTCCTCTTTATTTTTTTCTCATCGAAAGACCTCATATAGGAGAAGATGGACGCCGGAGAGCCACCAGGGGGCCCACGAGGTAGGGGGGCGCGCCCCCACCCTCGTGAGAAGGGTGTGGGCCCCCTGGCCTTCATCTTTTGCGAGGATTTTTCTTTATTTATTTTAAGACGTTCCGTGGAGTTTTAGGACTTTTGGAGTTGCGCAGAATAGGTCTCTAATATTTGCTCATTTTCCAGCCTAGAATTCCAGCTGTCGGCATTGTCCCTCTTTATGTAAACCTTGTAAAATAAGAGAGAATATCCATAAGTATTGTGACATAAAGTGAAATAACAGTCCATAATGCAATAAATATCGATATAAAAGCATGATGCAAAATGGACGTATCAACTACCCCAAGCTTAGACCTTGCTTGTCCTCAAGCGAAAAGCTGATAACAATAAATATGTCCTCATGTTTAGAGGTAGAGGCGTCGATAAAAATAAAATACGGACATGAAGGCATCATGATTATTCTCATAACAGCAATTTATATAGATTTTGTCATATGATTACTTATGTTCAAGTGATGATCTATTCACAATGCAAAAGTATAAATCATAAACCTTATTGGGATCCGACAAACTATAATCTCGGTCATTGAAGCAATTGCAATTTATCATAACATCAGAAAGAGTCTATGTCAGAGCTAAAAAGCAAGTCCACATACTCAACTATCATTTAGTCCTCCATAATTGCTAACACTCACGCAATACTTGTGGTTACGGAGTTTTAATCGGACACAGAGAAAGATAGGGGCTTATAGTTTTGCCCCACAACCTTTTACCTTAAGGGTAATGTCAACAATAATGGTTCATGCTCCCCTACATCCAATTAGATATATATATATATATCATGTTCTTTCCAACATGCTGAGCTTGCCAAAGGATAAAATGAAAAAGGAAAGGTGAAGATCACCGTGACTCTTGCATAAGGTAGAAGATAATAATAAAGGATAGGCCCTTCGCAGAGGGAAGCAGAGGTTGCCATGCGCTTTTATGGTTGGATGCATAAAATCTCAATGCGAAAGAACGTCACTTTATATTGCCCCTTGTGATATGAACCTTTATTATGCAGTCCGTCGCTTTTATTACTTCCACATCACAAGATCGTATAAAGCTTATTTCTCCCACACCAATCAATCATACATATTTAGAGCAATTTTATTGCTTTGCACCGATGACAACTTACTTGAAGGATCTTACTCAATCCATAGGTAGATATGGTGGACTCTCATGGCAAAACTGGTTTAGGGATTTTGGAAGCACAAGTAGTATTTCTACTTGGTGCTGAGAATTTGGCTAGCATGAGGGGGAAAGGCAAGCTCAACAAGTTAGAGGAACCATGACAACATACTTTATCTCAGATATAAGAAAGACATAACTCATTACGTTGTCTTCCTTGTCCAACATCAACTCTTTAGCATGTCATATTTTAATGAGTGCTCCCAATCATAAAAGATGTCAATGATAATATATCTATATGTGAAACCTCTCTTTCCTTATTACTTCCTATTAATTGCAACAATGACCAAAGCTATGTCTGCCAACTCCCAACAACTTTTAATCATCATACTCTTTCTATGTGAAGTCATTACTCTCAATAAGATCAATATGAACTTTTTGTTTCTTTTTATTCTTTTCTTCTTTCTTTTATTCACCCAAGATTATGGCAAAACAATCAAGCCCTTGACTCAACACTAATCTTTATTATATATAGCTCACGGACTCGATTACATAGAGAGATCATAAAGCAAAACTCAAAACTAGATCATGCCATAAACTTTATTCTACTAGATCAAGATACTACTAATAAGATCGAACTAAGAAAAATGGTAAAGATAGGAGTTGTGATTGTGATACGATACCGGGGCACCTCCCCCAAGCTTGGCAGTTGCCAAGGGGAGTGCCCATACCCATGTGATTATGTCTCCTTCTTTGTTGGTGAAGAAGGTGGTGGTGACGGATAATCGCACATCGAGCGTAAGAGGTCCTCCATCTTGCGAATAATGGCCTTGAGTGCGACAATATGCTCCTTCAACAAAATATTTTCTTGTGTGAGATACTTGTTTTGTATACGAGCTAACTCAATCATCTTGAAAGCTTCAATCTCAGTTGGGGTAAGAAGGTTATGATCAAGTTGAAGGATGTCTTTTGCTGCCGGAGCTTGATCCTCTGTGGCCTTCTTGATCCTTTCATCCTTGTTGACCCTCATGGGTTCTTCCCTCTTCAGATCCATCTTCATTAGCCAAGCATCATTGTCCCCATTGTTAGAGGAGGGAGACGACATGATGCCAAGCCTGGAAAACCCTGACAGAAAATAGCTCGAAACAAGAACAGGAGATTTTTGCGTGATACGGGAGTTAAAACCTTCGGGAGGTTATATAATGAATTTTTACCGACCGAAATACGTAACGTGCAAGAAAACGGAGTCCAGAAGGCACACGAGGTGCTCACAAGGTAGGGGGAGCGCCTAGGGGGGTAGGGCGCGCCCACCACCCTCGTGTCCTTCCCAGACTGCTGCTTATTTTTCTATTTTTCTAAATATTCCAAAACGGAGAAATATTGCCTTAAAATTGTTTTGGGGTCGGTTTACTTACCGTAGCACATACCTATTCCTTTTCGGAGTCTAAAATGTTCCAGAAAGTGTCCATTATGTATTCCTCCGGGGTTACGGTTTCAATAATATTGGTTTCAACATTTATGGGATTACCTGAGATATAATGTTTAATTCTTTGACCGTTTACCACCTTCGGATTTGTGCCTTCGAAGTTGTTGATTTTTATGGCACCGGAACGATAGACCTCCTCGATAATGTAGGGGCCTTCCCATTTAGAGAGAAGTTTTCCTGCAAAAAATCTTAAACGAGAGTTGTATAGCAATACATAATCACCTACATTAAACTCACGCTTTTGTATCCTTTTGTCATGCCATCTTTTAACTTTTTCTTTAAACAACTTGGCATTTTCATAAGCTTGGGTTCTCCATTCGTCAAGTGAGCTAATATCAAATAACCTCTTCTCACCGGCAAGTTTAAAATCATAGTTGAGTTCTTTAATAGCCCAATATGCCTTATGTTCTAGTTCGAGAGGTAAGTGACATGCTTTTCCATAAACCATTTTATACGGAGACATTCCCATAGGATTTTTATATGCAGTTCTATATGCCCATAATGCATCATCAAGTTTCTTAGACCAATTCTTTCTAGACCTATTAACAGTCTTTTGCAAAATTAATTTGAGCTCTCTATTGCTCAACTCTACTTGACCACTAGACTGTGGGTGATAAGGAGATGCAATTCTATGATTAACATCATATTTAGCAAGCATTTTACGGAAGGCACCATGAATAAAGTGTGAACCACCATCAGTCATTAAATATCTAGGGACTCCAAACCTCGGAAAAATAACTTCTTTAAGCATTTTAATAGAAGTGTTATGATCAGCACTACTAGTTGGAATAGCTTCTACCCACTTAGTAACGTAATCAACAGCAACTAGAATATGTGTGTATCCATTAGAGGCAGGAAAAGGTCCCATATAATCAAAGCCCCAAACATCAAATGGTTCAATAACAAGTGAATAATTCATAGGCATTTCTTGACGTCTACTAATATTACCAATTCTTTGACATTCATCACAAGACAAGACAAACTTACGGGCATCCTTGAAGAGAGTAGGCCAATAAAAACCAGATTGCAATACCTTATGTGCAGTTCTATCTCCAGCGTGGTGTCCTCCATAAGACTCGGAATGACACTTGCGTAGGATCTGTTCCTGTTCATGCTCAGGTACACAACGTCTAATAACACCATCTACTCCTTCTTTATAAAGATGTGGGTCATCCCAAAAGTAATGTCTCAAATCATAGAAGAACTTTTTCTTTTGCTGGTATGTGAAGCTAGGTGGTATAAACTTAGCAACAATATAATTAGCATAATCAGCATACCATGGAGTACTACGAGAAGTACTTATAACATTTAATTGTTCATCAGGAAAGTCATCATTAATAGGTAGTGGGTCATCAAGAATATTTTCTAACCTAGACAAGTTGTCTGCAACGGGGTTCTCAGCTCCCTTTCTATCAACAATATGCAAATCAAATTCTTGTAGCAAGAGAACCCATCTAATAAGTCTAGGTTTAGCATCTTTCTTTTCCATAAGGTATTTAATAGCAGCATGATCAGTGTGAATAGTTACTTTAGAATCAACAATATAAGGTCTGAACTTATCACAAGCAAATACAACTGCTAAAAGCTCTTTTTCAGTAGTAGCATAATTTCTTTGAGCATTGTCTAGAGTCTTACTAGCATAATGAATAACATTTAATTTCTTATCAACTCTTTGCCCTAGAACAGCACCTACAGCATAATCACTAGCATCACACATAATTTCAAAGGGTAAATTCCAATCAGGTGGCTGAACAATAGGTGCAGAGACTAATGCTTTCTTAAGTATTTCAAATGCTTCTACACAATCATCATCAAAGACAAATGGTATATCTTTTTGCAATAAATTAGTCAGAGGCCGAGAAATTTTTGAGAAGTCCTTAATGAACCTCCTATAAAATCCAGCGTGACCAAGGAAACTTCTTATACCTTTGATGTCCTTGGGACATGGCATCTTTTCAATAGCATCAACCTTGGCTTTATCAACTTCAATACCTCTTTCAGAAACTTTGTGCCCCAAGACAATACCTTCATTAACCATAAAGTGGCACTTTTCCCAATTCAAGACAAGATTAGTTTCTTCACATCTCTGCAAAACTCGATCAAGATTGCTCAAGCAATCATCAAAAGAGGAACCATAGACGGAAAAGTCGTCCATGAAAACCTCACAAATCTTTTCACAAAAGTCAGAGAATATAGCCATCATGCATCTTTGAAAGGTAGCAGGTGCATTACATAAACCAAAAGGCATACGTCTATAAGCAAAAGTACCAAAAGGGCATGTAAAAGTAGTCTTTGATTGATCTCTAGCCGACACAGGTATTTGAGAGAAACCAGAATAACCATCTAGAAAGCAATAGTGTGTATGTTTGCATAATCTTTCTAGCATTTGATCAATAAAAGGTAAGGGGTAATGATCTTTCTTAGTAGCTTTATTTAATTTGCGGAAATCAATTACCATCCTATAACCTGTGATAATTCTTTGTGGAATCAATTCATCTTTATCATTAGGAACAACAGTAATACCTCCCTTCTTAGGGACACAATGGACATGACTTACCCACTCACTATCAGCAACGGGATAGATTATACCTGCCTCCAGAAGCTTTAGTATTTCTTTTCTTACCACTTCTTTCATTTTAGGATTCAGACGTCGTTGAGGATCACGAACTGGTTTGGCATTTGCTTCCAAATTTATTTTATGTTGACATAGAGTGGGACTAATGCCCTTAAGATCATCAAGAGTATATCCAATAGCAGCACGATGCTTCTTCAGAGTTTTCAATAATCTTTCTTCTTCATGCTCTGAAAGGTTAGCACTAATAATAACAGGATATATCTTCTTTTCATCAAGATAAGCATATTTAAGATTATCAGGCAAGGTTTAAGCTCAAACACGGGATCACCCTTGGGTGGAGGAGGATCCCCTAAAATTTCAACAGGCAAATTGTGATGCAGAATAGGTTCCTGTTTAAAGAATACTTCATCTATTTCCCTTCTTTCATTCATGAACATATCATTTTCATGGTCTAGCAAATAGTGTTCTAAAGGATCACTAGGAGGTACGGCAATAGAAGCAAGACCAATAATTTCATCCTTACTAGGTAATTCTTCCTCACGATGTTGTTTACTAAATTTAGAGAAATTAAACTCATGAACCATATCATCCAAGCCAATAGTAACAACATTCTTTTCGCAGTCTATCTTAGCATTAACAGTGTTCAAGAAGGGTCTACCAAATATAATGGGACAAAAGCTATCTTGTGGGGAAGTAAGAACAAGAAAATCAGCAGGATATTTAGTCTTCCCACACAAGACTTCAACATCTCTAACAATTCCAATTGGTGAAATAGTATCTCTATTAGCAAGTTTAATTGTGACATCAATATCTTCTAACTCAACAGGTGCAATATCATGCATAATTTCTTTGTATAAGTCATGAGGTATAACACTAGCACTAGCACCCATATCACATAAGCCATGATAACAATGATCTCCTATTTTAACACAAATAACAGGCACGCCTACCACAG
This sequence comes from Triticum aestivum, assembly GCF_018294505.1. Classification (NCBI taxonomy): domain Eukaryota; kingdom Viridiplantae; phylum Streptophyta; class Magnoliopsida; order Poales; family Poaceae; genus Triticum; species Triticum aestivum. Next base: position 225,981,696 of record NC_057806.1, read on the forward strand.
GTCTGTGTTTATCTTTATCACAAGGTTTAGCAATTCTAGCAGTTTCACCTTCGAACTGAATAACATGCCCATCAATATTACCAGACAAGAGATCTTTAACAATAGCAATTTTAGGTTCTACTTTAACTTGCTCAGGAGGTGTATAAGTTCTAATATTGCTTTTACGAACAACAGTTGAAGCTTTAGCATGATCCTTTACTCTAACAGGGAAAGGTGGTTTCTCAACATAAGAAGTAGGAATAATAGGATCATTATAAGTGACAGTCTTTTCTTCAACTTTAATAGGTGCAGCTACTTTTACTTCTATGGGAGGATGATATTTAAACCACTTCTCCTTAGGGAGATCAACATAAGTAGCAAAGGATTCACAGAAAGAAGCTACTATCTCAGAATCAAGTCCATATTTAGTGCTAAACTTACGGAAAATATCGGTATCCATAAAAGATTTAACACAATCAAACTTAGGTGTCATACCTGACTCCTTACCTTCGTCGAGGTCCCAATCTTCAGAGTTGCGTTTAATTCTATCCAATAAATTCCATCTAAATTCAATAGTCTTCATCATAAAAGAGCCAGCACAAGAAGTATCGAGCATGGTGCGATTGTTTTCAGAAAGCCGAGCATAAAAACTTTGCATAATTATTTCTCTAGGGAGCTCATGATTGGGGCATGAATATAACATTGATTTAACCCTCCCCCAAGATTGAGCGATGCTTTCTCCTTCGCGAGGCCAAAAATTATATATATATAATTGCGATCATGATGAACAAGATGCATAGGGTAATACTTTTGATGAAATTCCAACTTCAATCTTTTATAGTCCCATGATCTCATATCATCACATAGCCTATACCATACCAATGCATCACCCTTCAAATATAAAGGGAAGACCTTCTTCTTAGCAACATCATCGGGTATACCTGCAAGCTTAAATAATCCACAAACTTCATCCACATATATTAAGTGCTCATCAGGATGCTTTGTTCCATCTCCTGTAAAAGGGTTAGCTAGCAGTTTTCCCATCATAGCCGAAGGAAACTCAAAAGAAGTTTCATTTTCAATAGGTTCAGTAGGTTGAGGAGCAACTCTTTGCTCTACTGGACAGGGTGAAGATACCTCGAACAAGCCCCTTAGAGAATTACTTTCCATAGTAACAAGTGACAGTAAATTTCAGCACACTATATAAATTTTTCCTTACCAAATTCCACCTACCAAAGGCGCTACACTCCCCGGCAACGGCGCCAGAAAAGAGTCTTGATGACCCACAAGTATAGGGGATCTATCGTAGTCCTTTCGATAAGTAAGAGTGTCGAACCCAACGAGGAGCAGAAGGAAATGATAAGCGGTTTTCAGCAAGGTATTCTCTGCAAGTACTGAAATAAGTGGTAACAGATAGTTTTGTGATAGGATAAATTGTAACGAGCAACAAGTAACAAAAGTAAATAAAGTGCAGCAAGGTGGCCCAATCCTTTTGTAGCAAAGGACAAGCCGGAACAAACTCTTATAATAGGAAAAGCGCTCCCGAGGACACATGGGAATATCGTCAAGCTAGTTTTCATCACGTTCATATGATTCGCGTTCGATACTTTGATAATTTGATATGTGGGTGGACCGGTGCTTGGGTGCTGTTCTTACTTGAACAAGCATCCCACTTATGATTAACCTCTATTGCAAGCATCCGCAACTACAACAAAAGTATTAAGGTAAACCTAACCATAGCATGAAACATATGGATCCAAATCAGCCCCTTACGAAGCAACGCATAAACTAGGGTTTAAGCTTCTGTCACTCTAGCAACCCATCATCTACTTATTACTTCCCAATGCCTTCCTCTAGGCCCAAATAATGGTGAAGTGTTATGTAGTCGACGTTCACATAACACCACTAGAGGCTAGACAACATACATCTTATCAAAATATCAAACGAATACCAAATTCACATGACTACTCATAGCAAGACTTCTCCCTTGTCCTCAGGAATGAACGTAATTACTCACAAAGCATATTCATGTTCATAATCAGAGGGGTAATAATATGCATATAGGATCTGAACATATGATCTTCCACCAATTAAACCAACTAGCATCAACTACAAGGAGTAATCAACACTACTAGCAACCTACTAGCACCAATCCCGGATGTTGAGACAAGAATTGGATACAAGAGATGAACTAGGGTTTGGAGATGAGATGGTGCTAGTGAAGATGTTGATGGAGATTGCCCTCTCCCGATGAGAGGAGCGTTGGTGATGGCGATGGTGATGATTTCCCCCTCCGGGAGAGAAGTTTCCCCAGCAGAACAGCTCTGCCGGAGCTCTAGATTGGATCCGCCAAGGTTCCGCCTCGTGGCGGCGGAGTCTCGTCCCGAAAAGTTCCTCTTTATTTTTTCTCATCGAAAGACCTCATATAGGAGAAGATGGACGTCGGAGAGCCAGCAGGGGGCCCACGAGGTAGGGGGGCGCGCCCCCCACCCTCGTGAGAAGGGTGTGGGCCCCCTGGCCTTCATCTTTTGCGAGGATTTTTCTTTATTTATTTTAAGACGTTCAGTGGAGTTTCAGGACTTTTGGAGTTGCGCAGAATAGGTCTCTAATATTTGCTCCTTTTCCAGCCCAGAATTCCAGCTGCCAGCATTCTCCCTCTTTATGTAAACCTTGTAAAATAAGAGAGAATAGCCATAAGTATTGTGACATAAAGTGAAATAACAGTCCATAATGCAATAAATATCAATATAAAAGCATGATGCAAAGTGGACGTATCACCGCCTTGTCAGAAACATCTCAAAGATATGGTCAAACCGCAAGAAGAACACCTCCGCGGGCTGTGTGTCGACGTAGCACTTTCCCTCAGGCACACGAGCCGCGTATGTCGGATAGTAGGCTTTTCTCAGTCGACAGCACATGGTCGTGCAGTCTCCTGAGATCCCCTGATAGTGCCTCCAACGGTTTCGACGGTAGCATCGGCTCGCCCGTGAGATGGAACATGGCCGCACCTTTCACGGGTACACGCTCTTAAGAAATCATCATCTAGCTGCTATGTTCTCTGGCTTGTTTGGAGTCAGCTATCTTCCCCGATCTCTTCCTCTCCTTTTTCTTGGGCACACCTTCCAGACCCTTCCTTAACCCCTGCCCCAGTGTTCCCGGGCTAAGCACTGTACGACCCTCGGCTAGTTGAGCCTGTGTTGAGGCGGCATCTTCAGGCATGTCCTATGAGGATTTCATGAAGAGAGACTTTTTGCAATCCCTGCTACGACCTTCCTGCCCGGGCAGATCATCCATATCCTCATTAGCATGCCGATAGCCCGATTCATCATATGGTTGACTCATCATATCTATGTCACAGTCATACGCGTTTGTATTGAGGAAACCCATTGGGTCGACCTCCGTCTCATCATCCATTATATGTTCTACAGGACCGATTACATCAGCCAGTACTATTGCACCCCCTTCATCACATCGTCTGCCACTCTCACCCGGCACTGCAGGAGCTGGTAATTGCGTAGGCGGGGTGGTGGTCTCCGCACATGGTTGTTGATGTGTGGTTATTGGTGTGCTCTTGACTGGCTCCAGACGAATAAGATTCTTCGGCCAAAGCAGCACCCAACCCTTGCGGTTTCCAATCCACGGCGGGGTCTCGTCGTCCTCTCCGACAGGCTTTACTGGAGGAGGCAAATGCTCGTGCCCCGATTTCACACTGGACAAGTTAACTCTTAAATGCCCAACGGGGATCGGGTGGTTGTGGAACGTGGGTTGCAAGGGGTTCATTATCATCCCCTTTCCCATGTCCACCTTCTAGCCTTTGATCAAGTAGAGTATGGTGCACGGGGTTTTTCGGCCTGCAAACACATGTATGTGGCGTAAAACATCCGAAAGGCAACGAAAATGGAATATTCTATGTTGGTGCGACAGGTAAGTACTGTGATGGATTCGAGCTCAGCCAAAGACGAAGGCCCACATAGCACGCCAGAGACTGAGGACGGGCTGCTATGAGCGGGAGCGACTGCGAGAGGAGGCCCAGTTGTATGAGCAAGTGATGGTGCGATGGTGTTGTTGTTCACAGAGTTTCTCCCGAAGAAACTGGGCAACGGGAAATCATGTACCGTCTTGTCTGGATTTTCCTTCGTCCAGTTGATGATAGCTAGAACCAAGTTAGTAGCAAAATCATTTCTGCAGGCAGTTACAACTGCATTGACTGGCTGCAGTAGCAACTCATTTTTCTCCTCGGCTGTTCGGCAAAATTAACAATCATATAGACCCAGCGATAGAGCAGGGTGCACCATCGCCAGACCAGGGCAACACGGGGAATCAAACCAAACAACCTGACTCCGTCGAAGATAACAGTCCGGACGACATCACACCGAACAAGCGCCAGGAGCAACATAATGCCCACCAAAGGCTTGTTGCCACGGCGAGGAGTCTGAAAAAACAGAAGCAAAGGCTCAAGGCTGCACAAGACACACTCAAAATCAAATATTCGGGACCCCCTACCCGAGACGCACATTGCTATTTCCAAATGGGGTATTGAACAAATGTGATTAAGAACTGTTTGGAAAATGATTAGTTTAATCACAGAGGGTTACTTTAGTATGACACTGGGGGTGTTACAAATCTCCTCCACTACAAGAAATCTCGTCCCGAGATTTAAGTGCAGAAGTAAAGAGCAACTTCGGAAGAACTGGCCCTTATAGGGTTAATTATCTGGTGAACAATTCAAGGAATGTGGCAGAAGTGTCTCTCGAGTTGAAACTTAAGAAAACATCGAGAGCAAAATATGAAGGTACAATAAGAAGTCTCAAGCGAATGGACAAACGATCGATACCTGAATAGAGTGTGAGAAGGGGGTTCAGAGCATCGGGAATAGATCATCTCTCGGACGGTGGCTCGTGATAACACACAAAGCCAAGAGCAAATGATACTTCGGAATAAAGGATATACAGGAGAGTCAGGTTCCGATCCTATGGAACTGTGGGTTATGGGCCCACCATGTGGGTTAAAATAGAAGGAGCGATGACATCTTGCGCGGTCATGATAGCAAGGCATGTCAGAGGGTAGCTTCTCAGTTATGTCGGCAACAACGTCGGTACCAAGGGCGAGGGATGAAGAGAACCATTTTCCTGCTCGTTGAACGAGGTGGGCCATTAGGCAAAGTTCTCGTCCATCGGTGGCTACCGGAATGTCATCAATCAATAGTAACAGGGTCTTACTGACATAGTGATACAATGAGGTGTTTACATAAGCAGGGAAATACTATTGCTTATATAATATAGATCACAATAAGGTTTAAACAAACCAATGGAAAGGAAAATGTAATTGTCAGATTAAACAGAACAATGGAAAGGAAAATGTGTTTAAACACATATTTCGGGGGTATATCCTTCCCAAGGACAAGCAGAGCATGATATCCATGACAGCATAGAAGTATAAAACCATTTAGGTAAGGGGAAAGCAATTTCATGACATTACCCATACAACGGTGTTTGGATAATTGATAAAGAAAATTTATATCGTGCTCCAAATGTTCTTATTGGAGATCGGATTACCACAGACATGCTTCGAGATAGCATTGACATGGTTTCAAGCAAATGTTAGACTTTGGATACACCAATCCATCGGAAACAACTTATAAAATAAGTCACACAATTTTAGCAGGGAAAAAATAAGGGTGTGGCCGACGGGCTCAGCCACAATCCATCGACATGCCAAAAAGGATGTATTTCCAAAATTATATGAACAAGTTTGTGTTGGGGAAGGCAAGAATGTTGTCGATGATAACATAAATCATGGAGGGGAAGGATTGTATTTCTCATCATGAATTCGATTGATAGCATGGAAAAGCTCAGAATGTTGATGATGATCATGACACATTTATCGAGAGATTTCATGAAGATGTAATCGATCGGCGATGACATCCAGTCAAAGGAATGATGAAGCGAAAGGTTGTTGGAACCATGGGTACGACAAAAACTCGAAATTAAGCTTGTTGTTCAAGGCGAAATGATAAGATGAGGAAGATCGACGTAAGCTTAGCTCATCGTTGGAAGTTGCTCCAGGCATAAGGACCAGGTAGCACAGTTAAAAGTTGACACGATAAAAATATAGCCGATTAGGCTAGGAATGATGTGATGGGGTATAAAGCTTCCTAGTATCAAGTACTAGGTGTAATGCCAGAAGGTAAATCGGCGTAGAGTTTGGACGGGGGAAATGATTTGCAGAGGATAAGTAATTTTAACTTACCCAGTAAATGGGATCAAGGAGGAAATATGGTCAGGACCATAACTGCAAGGGATCCAATTTACGATACCGGAAGTATTATTCAAATGATTAAATATCCTTGCAAGAAGCTCTCATGATAAGTTCCACACCGTGTCCGTGGGCATGAACACAAAGGTTCAGGGTCGACTCCCACTTCTACAATGCATAACCTTTCATTTTTACTTCTCGCTCTTGATGAAGCTGTAGTATTGAAATTTTATCTAACAAAAAGCCAGTAGAGTATAATCCGCATAACTTTCGAGTTCATACAGATTAGGGAAGGCATAGGTCCATTCCATCGGGCCATCTTAGGAACATATATCATAAATTTCAAGAATAAATAACACAAGCTCGGTAGTAAAGCATGCTTGAGAAAGCAGATGATACAATTTAACAAAAGCATTATGTATCCGAGGAAAGGCCCACAAGCTTATTGAATATGAAGGAAGTTGTCCGATAAAATCCGAAAAAGGGGTCTAATGGTCCACAAGGGATGTGATGTGAGCATTAGTACTCAACCAAAGGAAGAAAGAATGCAAGGAAATCATATTATAGAAACAACTTACTAACTCAAAGCTCAATAGCAAAGGAATTATGAATTCCAAGACAAGGGATCAGAAGCAATGCTCTGATTAGGGATGGATAGGTAGAATAGCCTTAGGGGTACAATCGACGGTGATTTGATTGGTCGAGATCCAGCACATGTTAAAATGACGTCTGAGCCAGAAGGATGAATTCTAGGATCTAATTGAGGATTGCGAGCATTCGCAACATATTGTATCAACGGACTCAAAATGATAAAGACAAAGGATGACAATAAGATTACTAGACTTATGATATTAACCATAATGCAAGCAAGAAAGAAATTCAAGAACAATAGGCTGTTGAGGATTTTCACAAGAACGAATGGTATTACGAAGACTTTTGTGAAGTACATGAATCAACTGAGGATGAGGCGTACTCGATAGGTGCACAAAATTATCCATAGGGGTATTCAGGTGAGAAGGAACTGCAATGCAGTAAGCTCAAGGGATTCTTGGAATAACAGAGAGCAGTTCAGGGCATCTGGTAATAACAAGAGCAATGGGATTGAATGTAAGAATGGCAGGTGTATGTAGATATCAATAGGGATATAATAATGGTAGGGAATTTGCAAAGGCAGTGGGACGAGTGTCTCGGGAGAACATCGTAGAGTAACCTCGGAATCTTCTGGTGCAGCAGACGATCATCGGTAATAAGGTGCTCCCTGGGTGAAAGTGATCATGAGATCCTAAAGTTAGATTTAGATAAATTCATTTAACCCGAATAGAAGAGAGATCAGAGTCCCAGAGTATAGACGAGGAATAAAATATCCTAATACCACCCAATGGCGACGTGGGCCGGTAAGCCACACAGCCATGTTAGTAAAAGTTTTTCAGTGACTAGACTCAACTTCGGCCAAGGATTTGGAAATGGGGATCCTACAGGCAGTCGACTCTGATACCAACTTGTGACGCCCCCGATTCAATCATACACTAATCATACATGCAAATGTGTACGATCAAGATCAGGGACTCACGGGAAGATATCACAACACAACTCTAGACACAAATTAAAATAATACAAGCTTTATATTACAAGCTAGGGGCCTTGAGGGCTTGAATACATAAGCTCAAATACACAAGAGTCACCGGAAGCAACAATATCTGAGTACAAACATAAGTTAAACAAGTTTGCATTAAGAAGGCTAGCACAAAAGCAACATCGATCGAAAAGGCAAGGCCTCCTGCCTAGGAGCCTCCTAACTACTCCTGGCCGTCGGCGGTCTCCACGTAGTAGTAGGCACCCTTGGGGTAGTAGTAAGCGTCGGTGGTGGCATTTGGGTCCTAGACTCCACCATCTGGTTGCAACATCCGGAAAATAAAGGAAAAGTGGAAAAAGAGGGAGCAAAGCAACCGTGAGTACTCATCCAAAGTACTCGCAAGCAAGGATCACACTAATCATGCAACAGTTTCAAAGGAAAGGTTGTATATGTGGACTGGGCTGCAGAGATGCCAGAATAGATAAAAGGCCTAGTCCTATCGACGACTAGCATCTTCAGCATCTTTGGAGGTTTTGCAGCATTAGAAGAGTGCAGATTAGCATAATGTAAGTAGTAGTAGTGTTAACAACCTCGGCCAGAGATCCTTTCTCGACTCCCTGCGAGAAAGTAATCCCAGAGCCATACTATCCATTTCTCATAACCATGTCTCATCTCAAGTATCCAGTTCAAGTTGTATCGATCGGGATACAACTCCAAGTGTCCGTTATCGTAGGACAGGCTATCGATAGATGTTTTCTTCCCTGCAGGGGTGCACCAACTTACCCACCACGCTCGATTAACTCCGACTGGACACACTTTCCTGGGTCATGCCCGGCCTCGGCCAAACATTACGCCGCAACCCGACCTAGGCTTAATAGAGAGGTCAGCACGCCGGACTATACCTATGCCCCCAGGGGTCATGGGCCATTGCCCCGGAACTCATGCACATTGCGTGGGCGGTCGGTGAGCAGACCTAGCTACCTCCTTAAAAAGGCAGGAGCTTACCAATCCAACCCGGCACGCGCTGCTCAGTCGCTGACGTCTAATAAGCTTCGGCTGATGTATACGACGCAGAACACCCATACAATGCCCACGTGATGGTTAGTGCTATCAGGCCAGAGGCCCCTCGGATCAAATATCCAAACCGTTAGTGTGTTGGTAGTGCATTCACGAGCAAAGAATCACAAAAGATGTGACCCCGTCGCCCTGTCTCGAGTACTTGCGGCAAGGGCTAAGAATGCCCAACCACGCCTCGTAAGTATCTCGCGGGCACCTTCTAGGTCAACCCGACTCCACATCACTCGCTATTAAGCTCGCGCGGGTACCCCTCAGGGCCGACCCGTCTTTAGTAACATGGTTCAGTGTAAAGTCATAGTAACCATAGTAACTGTGTGTCTAACACCAAGGAGAAAACCCGAGGAATCACCCCCGGTGAATTCCACTTGACGTAATCATCAAGGTGAACATAAGAGGATCCACCCTCGAGGTTCACACTTGAGGGGTTGCACAACAGAGCCGTAATGGAAGTGGTTAAGGAGGAAATCATCCTCGATGACCACGACCGAATAGCTATACTACAGAGATCTCATCAGGAGTGATGTAAGAGCTTCCACCCTCGGCACTCGATGGTAACTCTAGAGAGTCGTACATCTAGTGGGGGTGATGTGCGGTGTCAGGGCCTAGACGTCCATCACGTTGATCGAGTCACGGAACATAAAGCGGGGCAACTGGGACAAGGTGGGTGTCACTGATGGATCACTAACCAGCCTATACTAAGCAGTTTTAGGATAAGCAGGTAAGGTAACAATAAGCAGGTTACAAAAGCAGGCTATGCATCAGAATAGGAGCAATCAAATACAATACCAAAATCTAATGCAAGCATGAGAGAATAGAATGGGCGATATCGAGATGATCAAAGGGGGGGCTTGCCTGGTTGCCCTGGCAAGGAGGGGTCGTCGTCAACGTAGTCGATCATAGGGGCAGCAGCGGTCTTAGGGTCTACCGGAGAGAAGAGGGGGAAGAAACAATAAACACAGAGCAAACAATGCATCACAAGGCATAACATGGCAATACGCAGTGCTAGGAGTGTTCTAACGTAGTGCTGCACGATACAGGTGAAGGGGGAAATCAAACGGGAAGGTATTCCCGGTTCTAGACCTGTGTCAGACAGGTGACCGGAGGGGGAATGTTCCATGTCCAGATAGTTAGATGCTTCTGACAGGTATGTGGGTAGCGTATTTGGGTACGTCTCGTTTTTTTGAGCAACTTTCATGTAGAAAACATTTTCATCCGGGTTACGGATTATTTTCTATGATTTATCAAAGATTTAAACATTTACTGGAATTAAATAAATTAACAGAAAGGAAAAACTACGTCAGCATGACATCACTGTTACGTCAGCAGTCAACAGGACGGCTGACTAGGTCAAACTCACCAGTGGGTCCATCGGGACCCACATGTCAGCCTTTGTGGGTTAACAGTGGATTAATTTAATTACAGTAGTAGTTAGGGTGTTGGCCCCATTAGTCAGTGACTAATTGGTGATTAAACTAATTAACCGATTAATTTACATTTTATTTATTTATAAAACCTATTTAATTAGCATGGGGCCCACATGTCAGTGGCACCGGGGGCGGCCACGTCTGTGTTAACCCAAGTCAACAGGTCAAAGGGGGCCCCTGGGCCCACCAGTCAGTGGCCCAGGTGGTGCCACATGGACACCACGTCGGACACCGGCCGAAGACGCGCCGGAGTTGACTCCGGCGAGCCAAACGCGGCGGCGCGGATTTCGCACACAGGGGGTCTGTGGGGTTGTGGTTGGGGGCGTTCAACGCGTCTCGGCGTCGTTCGTCGAACGGTGGTGGCCGGATTGGCTGGAACGGATGGGGGCGAGCGCTCCGAGCTCGCCGGCGGTGAGGTGCTTCGGGCGAGCAACAACAACGGTGGTACGGCGCGAGTTCGGGCAAACCAGAGAGCAGGACGAGGCCTACGTGCACGTGCGAGCAAGATGGACGCGAGCAAAAGTCCAAAAGGTCACCGGAACGACGTCGGCAACGAGCTACGCAGAGGCGCCTTCGGGCGGAGCACGGGGTCGGCGCTACGGGGCTCGACCGAGCGCGAGGGAGGGGTGCAACGGGCCCGCATGAATGTGCTGAGCACGATCCCGAGCTCATATGAGCTCGACAGACAGCAACGGCATGGCCACGAGCACGTCGGCAGAAGCGGAGGCACGGCAACGGCGGCGAACTAGCTAGGGACGAATGCGGTCACGGGAAGAAGGAATGGAGGGAGACATGAGCTCATCGAGTGGCCAAGAAAAGCCCTCGACGGATTAGTAGCTGCAGGGTTCGCCTGAGACGACAAGGATCGTCAGTGATAGAGGCGGAAGGGGTCGGAGAAGAACACCCTCAAGGAGGCCTCCCAGCTCCTGCTGATGGTCGGAGACGAAGGAGCGGAGAATTGCGGAGCTCGTGGAGGCGTTGGTGAAGCTCGGGGTCGACGGTGGCCGTGGCGGTGCGAGAAGAACGGCGACGACAGCGTCGGGCGACGTGGGGGGGAGAGGCCCGAGGGAGAGCAGGGTGGATCTGGGAGGTGAGGAAGCAAGTGGGGAGGGGCGCTAGGGTTCGTCCGGGGTGGGGGCAACCTAGTTGGCGCTGGGGAGCCGCCGGATGGCCGCCCTGTGCCCATCGGCGGCCACGGACGGCGCGCGCGCGTCCACCCAACCCCTGGTGAACAAAGGTAGGGGACGGAAGGGTTAGGTGGGCTGGGCTGCACTGTTGCGCGGCTGGGCCAAGTGCACAGTGCAGCCTGGCCTTTTCTTTTCCCCCTTTTATATTTCTATTTTTTACAGAAAGGGTTTTGTAATATTTAGGGTGCCAAAATGATTTTTGTAAAATACAGGAATTGTCCACATAAATACAATGCAATGTTTGACACAGCCACAAAAAGTTTGGAAGAAGTTTGAATTGGATGGAATATGTAAAAACATGGAAAAGCAATTAATTTGCTGAGTTGGCACTTTTTTAATTTGCAATAGTCCATCTTATCTTGGAGGTGATGTTGTTTTCCTTAACAATCATTTGTTATGGAGTCTTTACTAAATGATGGACTATTTTGCAGCAACTTTTGTGCAACTTCAAAATTCACTTGCAAATTGAATTGAATGGAAATTCCAAATGGGGTATTGAACAAATGTGATTAAGAACTGTTTGGAAAATGATTAGTTTAATCATAGAGGGTTACTGTAGCATGACACTGGGGGTGTTACACCGATGATGCGTGAGTAGTCCATAATAGACCTAACGGTCTGTAGGCAGTAGCTAGATGGATTCCTCTCTCTCTTTTGATTCTCAACACAATGGTCTCTCGGAGATCTATTTGATGTAACTCTTTTTGCGGTGTGTTTGTTGGGATTCAATGAACTTTGATTTTATGATCAGATCTATATCCATGAATATTATCTGAGTTTTCTTTGATCTCTTATGTGCATGATAGTTTATAGACTTGTATTTCTTCTTCGAATCTTTGGTTTAGTTAGGCCAACTAGATCGATTTTTCTTGCCATGGGAAGAGGTGCTTTGTGATGGGTTCGATCTTGCGGTGTTCTTTCCAAGTGACAGAAGGGGCAGCAAGACACGCATGTATCGCTGCTATTAAGGATAACAAGATGGGGCTATTCCTACATGAATAGATCCCTTCTACATCATGTCATCGTTCTTATTGCATTACTCTATTTCTCCATGAACTTAATACACTAGATGCATGCTGGATGACGGTCGATGTGTGGAGTAATAGTAGTAGACGCAGGCAGGAGTTGGTCTATAATCTTGGAGGTGATGCCTATATATTGATCATTGCCTTGGATATCATCATAATTATTCGATCTTGTCTCAATTGCCCAACAGTAATTTGTTTACCCACTCTGTGCTATTTCTTGAGAGAATCCACTAGGGAAATTTATGACCCGCGGGTCTATTCTTTATCATATTTGCTTTGAGATCTATTTTTATTCGCTTTTATTTCCAGATCTGTTATTCCAAAAAGCCAAAAATACGCATTGGGTTGCAAGTATTTGTTCTATGTGTGCAGGTACCATTTACATAGTGTTTCTTGGTTCTCCTACTAGATTTATACCTTGGTTTCATAACTGAGGGAAATACCTACCGTGGTTGTCTTGCATCATCCCTTCCTCTTTGGGGAAATACGGACGCAGTTTCAAGCGACATCAAAAGGAATTTTCTGGTGCCGTTTCCGGGGAGACATCATCAACATCTATCAGGTTCCTAATCACAAATCTCATCTCCTTGCAATTTACATTATTTGCCATTTTCCTCTCGTTTTTATCTCCCCCACTTCACACAAAAATGTCGTTTTATTCGCTCTCTTTTTCTTTCATTTTCTTTTCGTCGGATCTATCTTTTTGTTTGCAATCTTGTTTGCGTAGTCATGATGTCTTAAGAAAACACCAAGTTGTGTGATTTTTCCAATACCAATAATAATGATTTTATTAGCACTCCAATTGTTCCTCCCGCCACTAGTGTAGAATCTTGTGATATTAATGCCGCTTTGTTGAATCTTATTATGAAAGAGCAATTTTCCGATACTCCTAATGAGGATGCCGCGTCCCATCTGAACACATTCTGGTGAGGACATCAATACCATTGTTACACCCACAGCCCATGTTGCTATACAAACTAGACCAATTACTAGAACTCACGCACGCCAATTGAATTATCAGGCACTTTCGTTTCTTGGTAACGATTCTAATGTTCATGACCATATGATGCTGCCTAAATTGGATACATTTGTTTTGCTTACAAATGAAGGGCCTAGCTTGGGCAATAAAGATGAACCTTGGAGCAAGTTCAAGCATGGAGATGATGGTATGCGCAAGGGGAACAAGAACGGAGTTACAAGTGATGATTCCAGGGCTTTGAAGCCACCATAATGAGTGCCTAAAGCCTTGGACGAAATATACAAGATGCCACTTCATAAATTTTGTCCAGAGGCTATTCTAGGTGTTGTGTCACCTTATTTTTGGGCTAGGCCCATCTAATTTCAAAATACTTGATTATAGGTTGTTTTTAGAGTCCGTATGTGTGGGGAAACAAGAGTTAGGGTTGGTTTCAGACCCCTCCTCCAAGGGCCACGAAATTCCCCCCTCTCTCCTCCATATATACAGCCCTTAGGGCATCGTTTAGACTTTGGGTTTGGTTAGATTAAAGTTCGCCATAGCTGCAACTTCGCGTACTTCATTTGTGTTCAACGACTAGACAAAGGCGTCACAGAACCCCCCCCCCTGACCAATAAAGCTTCCCTCTTATATTCGCAATATCCAGATTGCAAGCTTAGTTTCTTGCTTGTTCTTCGTTTGCTTGCAGGAAACAGACCTTCGTGGTCAGGTTGATCGTGCTCTGGCGTGGTCAATAACCTCTCGGAGTTGGTTTAGCGATTGCTAAGGCGCGATGTCCTCGCACGTTCGTAGTCGGATCGTCAAAGTCGACTTCCTCCAAAACGATAGCCACCAGCTCATCGAAAGACGGGACACCTTTGCCTCTATCACATTCATAGAATTGTGTCATATGCAAAAGAAAAAAGAGGTGGACAATGATATTGTGAAGTTGAAATTATTTCCGTCTCCTTGCGGGATCGTACAAGAATTTGGTTTTCTTCTTTGCCTCGCAATAGTATCAATTCTTGAGATAGGTGCAAAGATGTGTTCATTACTAAGTATTTTCCGCGTGCAAAAATTATTTCCCTTAGGACTCAAATCATGAATTTGAAGCAACTTGAGCATGAACATGTTGCATAATCTTGGGAAAGAATGGAAATGATGCTAAGAAATTGTCCTACTCATGGTCTAAATCTTTGGATGATTATACAAAAATTTATGCGAGATTGAATTTTGTTTCTAGAAATATTTTAGATTCAGCCGTGGGTGGTACTATTATGGAAATTACTTTGGGTGAAGCTACTACATTTCTAGATAATATCATGGCAAATTATTCACAATGGCATACTGAAAGAGCACCTAATAGTAAAAAAGTTAATATGGTTGAAGAAATTAGTACATTGAGGGAAAAAGTTGATGCTCTTATGAAATTGGTTGCTAATAAAAGTGCTCTATTGATCTTAATGATGTGCCTTTATCTATTTTGATTGAGAAAAATAGTGATCCCGTAGATGTGAATTTTATCTTGCGAAACAATTTTAATAACAATGCTTATGGAGGTAATTTTAATCCTAGGCCTTTTCCTGGAAGTTCCTCTAATAATTATGGTAATTCCTATGGTAATTCTTCTTACAACCACCAATCCGAGTACACATATACCATCACCATAAACCACCACCAATCCGAGTCCAGATATACCATTGCCATATGCAACCACCAGCCCGAGTTCCACCAGATTCCTCTCTGCCACCAGCCCTAGTCAGAGTCCAGTATTTGTGCTTTGTTTTCGAGTTCTAGATCACGCGATACTTCGAGTCGTGATAGAGTAGGACTCCTGAAATTCCATGCTACCCGAAGTAGAAAAATAGTTCCAAACTAAAAAACTAAGTTTGGAAAATTTTGGCTAGGCAGTCTTTAGACCATTTGTAGACTTTTTCGAAAAAAAATTGTTGCGGAGCAAAAAAAGAGGAAAAAAGTGCAAAAAAGTCAAAACAAAAGGAAAAAGATTTAGAGAGTGCTCCTTCCTTTTTTACGTGTCGCGCCGTGATTTTGTTCGTGTTCTAGGCTCGCGTCTCTAGTACGGTCTAGCCTAGGACCAGCACACTACCGTTGTTGAGCGTTTATTCAACTTTGCATGTCTGAATTGATTATTCCTGACATTTTTGCTACCATATCATAAGCCTTCCCAGCTCCACATACATCTACATTGTGCGTTTGACACCACCTGGAAATCGCTCTGTTCAATCTTTGAGAGTTTTGACTACAACGGTTGTTGATCACCACCTGCTGTTGGGTAAGAACTGGTAAGAATTTGAGATTCACTTGCCGGATTTGTGATACACCACCACCACCACTTCCTAGTAGTCTGTAGGATCATATTCTTGTGTGTTGCTATTGCTGCTAACCATGTCAGGATCACAAGTCGATGAGACTGACTGGGAGAACACGACGAATAAGGAGTTGCGTGATAAATTTCAGCAGATGATGACTGAATAGGTGCAAGATGTGCTGAACAATTTTTAAGAGGCCATGGATAAGATAACTGGCTTTGAGAAGACATTTGAAACAAAGCTTGATAACAAATTTAATGAATTTCTTGCGCGTCTTCCACAACCACCACCGGCTGCACCTGTCACATCTCTGCCAACAACAACAACGACGACAACGACTACAACAATGACTACGACTACCTCCACGTCGTGAAACAGCCCTCCGCCGAGCAAGCCGTGTCCCTCTTGAGCCTGGCCAAACTGTTGGTGCTGCTATTGATACTTCTGTGGCTCCTACTGCTGACGCGGAGGAGGAGGAGGATTATGCGGGAGATTACGAGGATGAGGTTGATCAAAATCAGAACTACGTGCAACCACCAGCACCACAACCACCAGGTCGTCCACATGCAAATAATGGCAATGGTAGGGCTCCCCCTCAGGTACGAGATCATGACCATCTCCCTAAACTGAAATTGAATATTCCACCATTTGAGGGTAGATATGTTCCTAATATATATCTTACTTAGGAGTTAGAAACCGAACAACGTTTTACATGCTTAGAATATCCCGAGGAGAGAGGTGTTGATGCTGCACTTTGTGCTTTCACTAGTTTTGCTTGTGTGTGGTGGTCTGAACATCGTAGATTATATCCGAATAATATTCCAACTACTTGGGCTGCTTTGAAAACTACTATGCGTACTCGTTGGGTTCCACCCACTACTAGAAAAAGGGCTGCTAGTGGCGCACCTATTTTCGCTACTAATGGCGCACTACTGGTGCGCCACTAGCATCACGCCATTAGAATTTTTTTCTAATGGCGCACCTGTGGTGCGCCATTAGTAACAACTTTTTTCAAAAAAAATCAGAATTTTTTTTAATTTTTTTCAAATTTTTTTCTTAATCTCAGGTCATTATGTCTTAATCTTGGGTCAATATGCTTAATCTCAAGTCAAATCGCACTCCATGGTCAAACTTCCCGAAAGGTCACCCATCCCCACACTACTCCAGCCCAAGCACGCTTAACTTCATAGTTCTATCCAACCCCAGCAACAGATCACTTCACAGGCACTTGTTGATATATCTAGCATATCAATCCTATTATACCTTGTTGATGTCTAGGACTTTGTTCATGTTCATGACTATGATGAAATTTTGAAAATATTTCAAACTTCCCGGTCATATTACGTATCATTTTTTGAAAAAAAAATTAAAAAAATTTCAAAACCTTTTTTTTGAATTTTTTGCCTCTAGATCTTGAAAGCCCCGTAACTTTTTTTGTGTTAGGTTTTTGGGGATTTTGAAAATGTTTAACGGGGTTCCCCCAGTTAAATTCGGATGTAACTTTTCAGATGATTTTTCATATATAAAACTTTTTAATCCGAGTTCGTATGCAAAAGTTATGCCCATTTTACAAATTTCCAGAGAGATTTTGCAAATAAAGTCAAAATTTATATTTGTAAATTTTCCCAACAACTAGACCACATATCACATGGCAAACTTATTTTCTTTTATTTTTTGACATTTTTATCATTTTTTTATTTTTTTTTAACTGAAAAGGCGGTCCACGGGGGGGGGGGTGCATTCGGTGGAAGCCGGGCAAACTAGTAATGGCGCACCGTGGGGTGGTGCGCCATTAGTAGTTAAACTAGTAATGGCGCACCACACCCACAGTGCGCCATTACTAGTTTTGAAAAAAAAATATAAAAAATTTTGAAATTTTCTTTGAATTTTTTTTAAAAAAACTTAGTAATGGCGCACTGTCCACTAGTGCGCCATTACTAACAAATTTTTTTTTTACTTTTTTTTTCAAAACTTCTAATGGCGCACCGTGGGTGTGATGCGCCATTACTATGTCAACTAGTAATGGCGCACTGAGTAACAAATTTTGTTTTTTTTTAACTTCTAATGGCGCACCGCACACCAGGTGCGCCATTAGTAATATATTACTAATGGCGTGCCTGTATGTGGTGCGCCATTGCTATATTCTAATGGCGCACCACACATGTGGTGCGCCATTAGTGACCATTTCATCTATAGCCGTTTTCCTAGTAGTGACCATATTATCAATGTGAATTACTTCAAAAACTGCAGTGTTTAAGACAAGGAAAAAAATATGTAGAGGAATATTATCAGGAATTACAAACTGGCATGATTAGATGTGGTATTATTGAGGATAATGAAGCTATGCTTGCACGTTTTATGGGTGAATTAAATAGAGAGATTCACACCATTCTAGAGTATAAGGAGTATAATAATATCACTCGTTTATTCCATCTTGCTTGTAAAGCTGTGTAAGTGCATCTAGTGCCCCTTAGTGATTTTGGTGTATTGAAGACTTATAGGTTAAGGGACTAATGCGTGTGTGAGTGTACACAGGTCTATAAGTCTATGAGGAGTTTGATATTTACAGGAAAAGTCGACCCCTAAAAATGAATACCTTCGACTGAAGATTTTGGCATTTCTGAAGACTTTCATGAAGACTTTGAAAGTGAAGAAATTCGTGTGTCCGTGAAGACTTGATATTCATGCGAGGAATATGAACCTTGAAGACTTTCGTTTTCATAGTTTTGTTTTTCTCTTTCTTGAGTCATAGGAAACACCGTACTATTAAAGGGGGTCGAGGAAATACTAAGGAAAAATTTCCATGTGATGCTCAACTCAAAATCCTACACCTACCAATCCCTTCGAGTGAAGCCATTGGAAATCTCATACAGTTCAGTCAATTTCTTCAGTGACAGAGACGAAGTTCTTCTGGTCTCTGAAGAATTTGTCCTGACTGAGGAGTTAGGAATTCGCCAGTGCAGATTGCCTACATACTGAGGAACATGATAGCCCTGAGGATTTTTCTACTCAAAATTCCGACCGTTGCTGTGCTATGCGCCAACTGTTCCAAAATATCTATCCACCTAACGGTCATATCATTGAAGGGCATTTATGTCTTATCATGTCGGGCTGCTCCCTAGGCTATAAATAGCCGCCCCCTACAACCACTAGCTGGTTGGCTGCTCCGAGAGAAACTGACACTTGTCATTTGAGAGCAACCCATCCTCCGAGGACTTTGAGCGAAAATCATCAAGTGAGGAAAAACCAAAAACCCAAAACCCAAACACCTACAAACCCCAAGTGATTGAGCATCACTGAAGAGATTGATCCTGAGTGGATCCGACGCTTGTTACCTTTGAAGACTGTGCTTCTTCCAGACGGTTAGGCGTCATGGTCTAGAGCATCCAAGAGGAATTGTGGATCGCCGGGTGACCAAGTTTGTGAAGGTTTGGAAGTCGCCTGAAGACTTACCACGAGTGATTGGACGAGGTCTGTGTGACCTTAGTTCAAGGAGAATACGGTGAGGACTGGGTGTCTTGGACTAAGTGTCCTTGACTGGGTGTCCGGGACTGTGTGTCCTCGAGTTTAAATACTCAGCCGCTCCAACCAGACGTACAACTAAGACAGCAGTTGGAACTGGTCTACCAAATCATTGTCTTCACCAAGCTTACTGGTTCTATTTCCTCAACTCTTTCATTTCCTCATAACTGTGTTGTATGTTTGTTCAGATCTGTGTTTGAAGACTTTGACTGAAGACTTTCTCAATTTCCTCAGTTCAATTTCTTCAGTCTGTTTGTCTTCATCCTGTGTTATCCTGTGATTACGCTTCCTGTACTCTGTGCCTGTCTTCATTTCATCATGATGACTATGCTTGTATTCTGTTATGTTTACCTTTGAGTACTTATTCCGCTGCTAGTAGTTCTTCGCTAAGGAATTTCCTCACCGGCAAATTCCTCAGTGAAGAATTTCATAAAAATCGCCTATTCACCCCCCCCTCTAGTCGATATAACGCACTTTCAATTGGTATCAGAGCAAGGTACTCCCTTGTTCTGTGTGATTTTGGTTTAACCGCCTGGAGTTTTAGTTATGTCGACCGCAGGTATGATCAAGGTCTCTGCTGGGTGTCCTACCTTCGATGGGACGGACTACCCCTACTGGAAGAATAAGATGCGAATGCATCTTGAAGCAATTGATAACGATCTCTGGTATGTTGTGGAAAATGGTGTTCCCTCAGTCACACCTTCTCTGAGTGCTGCCGATGTGAAGAGATTCAAGCAACTCGACTCTCAAGCGAAGAATATCATATGTGGCCATCTGAGCAAAGGACAGTATGGCAGAGTGAGTGCTTTGGAAACAGCGAAGCTTATCTGGGACAGGTTGTCCAAAGTGAATGAAGGAGTCTCAACTCAGCGTGACTCTCGAGTTGATGTTCTTCGCAATCTCTTCAACCGCTTCAAAAGACTCGACAATGAAAATGTTCAACAAACCTTCGATCGCCTCACTGACATCTCAAATGAGCTTCAAGCACTTGGTGCCACTGACATCACCGACCATGAGGTGGTGAAGAAATTGCTGAGATCGCTTGATTCCTCATTTGACACTCTGGCATTGATGATACAAGAACATGCTGATTACAAGTCACTTGATCCCGCTGATATTCTCGAGAGGCTAAATACTCATGAGTTCCAACTTGCTGAAAAGAGAGATCTCTATGGTTCAAGCTATGGCAGAACACATGCACTGAAGGCCAAGGCAGTATCTGAGTCTGAAGATGAAGACTCTGGTAGCAGCCTTGGTGATCCTGACGAACTGAGCCATGATCTGGCTCTGCTCGTGAAGTTCCAAAAGTTCTCAAGACGTGGTCACCTTGGAAGATCCTCAAGGAGCAATGATTCCTCATCCTGTGACTACAAGAAGAGGCTCTGTCACAAATGCAAGAAACCTGGACATTTCATTCAAGATTGTCCTTAGTGGTAAAAGGAATCAAAGAAGAAGAAATACAAGGATTACAGTTCTGATGATGCGAAGAAAAAGAAGAAATCCACAAAATCCTCATCATCAAAATCCTCAAAGCCTTCATATCACAAGAAGAGCATCTCCAAGAAGGCCAGGGCATTCATTGGCAAGGAAATGGACTCTGAGGCTGAGTCTGAAGAAAATGAGGAAGAGGAGTCATCTGAGGAGTCCGAATCCGGAGTGGCGAGCCTTGCTCTCGCTACTACATTCGTCAGCATGTCTATCTTCAACACTGAGGAAAATGACCTCACCAACAAGGCTGATGAAGGGGATGATGACTACGCTCCCACCTATTGCTTCATGGCAAAGGGTGCCAAGGTACTCAAATATACCTCCTCTGAATCAAGTGAGAATGAATCTGATGAAAACCTTAAGCCCAGCTATTCTAAACTTGCTAAGATTGCTATAAAACAACAAAGGGCTTTAGAAAAGGTTCAAAACATGCTAAATAAAAGTGATGATATGTTGGGTGAAGAAATGGATCGCACTGAAACTTTGACTGAAAATCTTCAGAGACTTCAGTCCAAGCTTGACAAACTTCAAAGTCATCATAACACTCTCTTATCGGATCATGAGAAGCTTTCTTATGAATTTCTTCAAAGAAAGCAAGACCTTGAGAAGCTAAGAGTGAGTTATGAAGATCTTCAGAAGGAGCGCGATTCATTACTTGCTCAACAAATCAGCGCATCTCAGGAAGAATTTGTTCCTCCATGCTTGAAGTGCATTGAACGTGAATCTGCTAATTCTTCACCTGAATGTTCAAATGCTGCTAATGTTTCAAATTCTTCACATGCCTCTGCTATCACTAATTCCTCATCTGAGGACATTGCTAGTATCACTGACGATGCAGGGCTGAAGGAATTGTACACGACAGGCATGTACAAAAGCCTCAAAGGGCATCAGGCTCTTTGTGATGTGCTTAAAAAGCAGATCCTCAATAGGAACCCTAGGAAAGAGGGTATCACCTTGAGAGGAAAATCAATGCTAATGGTACATATTGGAAGCCTGAGCAGTACCCCAAAACTACATGGGTTGCTGCAAAGGGACCTCCAGTTGATCCATCTAACTTATCTGGATTTGCATGTGAATCTCCTCATTCTGATGATGAGTCAATTGACTCCAACTATAAACTGTTCAAAAATCAGAATGGTGAAGTATTTGCTAGATATGTTGGCACTAACTGCAGGAACGACTCCCCTATGAAGAAAACCTGGGTTCCCAAAAGATGCCTTGAAAATCTTCAGGTGAATGTCATCATGACGCCACCTGTGAAGAATAGGAACCCCAGATCAAATTCTTCATATGGACCAAATTCTTCATATGGATTTAAGTCCTTATACGGACCAAATTCCTCATATGGATCAAAGTCCTCATATGAACATCATCGTGCTAACCTGTCTGTTTCGCAGGGAAGATCTAAGGATTATGGATATGTGCATTATTCTTCAAATCATTATGTCCATAAGTCCTCGAAGAATTTCTCTGCTTACTCTTATGCTTACTCTAACCCCTCTTATGTGAAACGAAATGGACTGGCTTCTATGCCATCCTTCTCATATGGAGCTCGCAGAATGATGAACTCTTTGCCACCCCTTCAAATGTGGGTGGTGAAGAAAAAGAACTAATTTATTCTGCAGGGTCAGGTCTCCAGACGCACATAATCGTCTGAAGAATTTTCTGGAGACCTGAGCATGCCTGAAAGGACGCAGGCTAATCATGAAGAAATGAACTTTCATTTCTCACGTCCTCATATTACTTTATCAGCTCTTTTACTTGATGAAATTGATCTGATGAATTGATGTCATATTCTTCACTGATGAAGTATATGAGTTTGTAAGCTGCACTAATTCATCTGCAGGATGATCAACCCAAAGCCACTGAGTGGGTCCTCGATAGTGGATGTACAAACCACATGACTGGTGACAAGAATCTATTGATGTATGCTCCATTATCACCGTCGCATCTGAAGCATATCATCTTTGCTGACAAAGGCAAAAGTCAGGTATTGGGTCTAGGTAAGGTTGCGATTACAAAGGATCGACACATGGACAAAGTCATGCTTGTTGAGTCCTTAGGATACAACCTTATGTCTGTCTCAATGCTTTGTGATCTTGATATGGTTGTTGTCTTTGGCAAGTACCGTTGTGTTGTGGTTATGGAAGCTGACAATTCCAAAGTCTTCGAAGGCTTTAGGAGAGGAGACCTGTATATTGTTGATTTCTCTACAGGACCACAACCAGCCGTGTGCTTACTTGCAAAAGCTTCAGAAGGCTGGCTCTGGCATCGACGACTTGGTCATGCAGGCATGAGGAATTTGCACACGCTTGCGAAGAAGAAGCATGTCATTGGCATCGAGAATGTCAAATTCCTCAAGGATCACCTATGCGGAGCCTGTGAAGCTGGGAAGATGACCAAGGCCAAGCATCCAGCAAAGACTATCATGACCACCACTCGCCCATTTGAATTGCTTCACATGGATCTCTTTGGTCCTAATCATTATTCTGCTATCTCAAATGAAGCATCTCAATATGGCTTTGTTATTGTTGATGATTATTCTCATTACACATGGGTACACCTTGTTACTTACAAACATGAAGTGCAGGAAGTCTTCAAACGATTTTCCTCGAGGGCTTCAACCAACTTTGGTGTGAAGATCAAGCACATCAGAAGTGACAATGGCACTGAGTTCAAGAATTCTGGTCTCGATGACTATCTTGATGAACTTGGTATTACTCATGAGTTATCTGCTCCTTACACTCCTCAGCAGAACGGCGTCGTGGAGCGCAAGAACAGGACTCTTGCTGAGATGGCTCGCACTATGCTTGACGAATACAAAATGACTCGTCGTTTCTGGACTGAGGCAATTGATACTGCATGCCACATCATCAACAGAGTATATCTTCACAAATTCTTCAAAAAGACTGCCTATGAACTCCTCACTGATAAGAAACCCAATGTAAGTTATTTCAAAGTCTTCGGTGCTAAATGTTGGATTAGAGATCCTCATCACAACTCAAAATTTGCACCGAAAGCACATGAAGGTTTTATGCTTGGTTACGGAAAGGACTCGCACACCTACAGAGTCTTCAATAACGTTCTTCACAAAGTTGTTTAAACTGTAGATGTGTGGTTCGATGAAACTAATGACTCGCAAAGAGAGCACCTACCTACTATGATAGATGAACCAACACCTGAGGAAACTATCAAGTTCAAGGCTACTGAGGATGTCATTCCTACTGAAGAATCTGCTGAAGAATTCATTCCGGAACATGAAGAACGTCGAGCTAATGCACCTGAAGAAAATGCTGAAGAAAATGGTGTTGAAGAAAACGCTGATCAAATTCTTCAACGACAACCAGCTCAGCCTCGCATTGCAAAAGAAGTGCAAGTTGAAAAGATCATCAATGACATCAAAGCGCCAGGTCCTCTCACACGCTCAAAAGCTTCACATTTGTCTAACTTTTGTGGGCAGTATGCTTTTGTCTCTATTACAGAGCCCACTAAGGTAGATGAAGCATTTCTGGAGCCTGAGTGGATTTAGGCCATGCAAGAAGAATTACATTAGTTCGAGCTCAACAATGTCTGGGAACTGGTCAAACGTCCAGATCCTTGCAAGCACAATATCATCGGCACAAAGTGGATCTACCGCAACAAGCAAGATGAAAATGGCCTTGTGGTGAGGAATAAGGCACGGCTTGTAGCTCAAGGCTACACACAGGTTGAAGGAATTGATTTCGATGAAACTTTTGCACCTGTTGCTAGACTTGAGGCTATTCGCATATTACTTGCTTATGCTAACCATCATGATATCACTCTATATCAAATGGATGTGAAAAGTGCATTCCTCAATGGTAAGCTTGAGGAAGAAGTATATGTTGCTCAACCCCCAGGTTTTGAAGATCCAAAGAATCCTGACAAAGTCTTCAGACTCAACAAGGCCCTCTATGGCCTCAAGCAGGCCCCACGGGCTTGGTATGATACTTTGAAGGAACTCTTCATGAAGAAAGGCTTCAAACCCGGTTCACTCGACCCTACTCTTTTCACTAAATCTTATGATGGTGAATTGTTTGTGTGCCAAGTATATGTTGATGATATTATCTTTGGCTGTACTGACCAACGTTATAGTGATGAATTTGCCTATATGATGAGTGAAGAATATCAAATGTCTAGTATGGGAGAGTTGAAATTCTTCTTAGGTCTTCAAATTCGTCAACAACACAATGGCATATTCATATCTCATGAGAAATACCTCAAGGATGTACTGAGGAAATTCGGCATGCAAGATTGCAAAGGCGTCAAAATTCCTATGCCCACAAATGGCCATCTGTGCACTGATGAAAATGGTATTGACTTTGATCATAAGGTATACGCTCCATGATAGGTTCCTTATTATACTTATGTGCATCTAGGCCATATATAATGCTTAGTGTTTGCATGTGTGCCCAATTTCAAGCTGCACCGAAGGAATCACACCATAAGGCTGTGAAGCATATTCTTCGATATCTAGCTCACACACCAACACTTGGATTATGGTACACCAAGGGCTTGGCTTTTGATCTTGTTGGATATTCTGACTCTGACTATGCTGGTGATCGTGTGGATCGCAAGTCAACATCTGGTACATGTCATTTCCTCGGACGATCTTTGGTCTATTGGTCCTCGAAGAAACAGAACTGCGTATCACTATCTACTGCTGAAGCTGAGTACATTGTCGCTGGTTCTCGCTGTGCCCAATTGCTATGGATGAAGCAAACTCTCAAGGACTACGGCGTCAACATGAAGAATGTACCTCTCTTCTGTGACAATGAGAGTGCCATCAAGATTGCTCACAACCCAGTTCAGCACTCAAAGACAAAGCACATTCAGATTCATCATCATTTTCTTCGTGATCATGTGTTGAAGGGCGACATTTATATTGAGCATGTGAAGACTGAAGAACAGCTAGCCGATATCTTCACAAAGCCCTTGGATGAGAAGAGATTTAGCAAGTTGCGGTGTGAACTAAATATCCTAGAATCTTCGAATGTTCTGTGAAAAGGACAGTCATCCTAACACTTATGCAAAATTGATGACTTAGATGTCCAACACATGAAGAAACGTTTTACTTCAATCAATGAAGAATAACACTCTTAGTGTGAAGAAATTAATGAAGAATTTGATTCTCAGAACCCTACGATAATTGTATGCGGTGTCTGAAATCATCATTCTTATACGATGGGTCACGCCACCACCAAAAGTTGAAATTCCTCAAATTATTCATATTCTTCAACTTTGCATAGTCTTCATTGGTTCCGTCGTTTTTCTTCATTGGCTATATATATATATATATATATGAGTTTATGTCCTCTACAGCATCCACTTATTGCTATTTCTTCAAGTTGGTTTTCTGCTAAGTGAATGTGATCGGACCCTTCCCCTCTATGCTATACTCAACCCAATCTGTTCACAAATTCTTCATTTGCGTTCTATTTGAAACTCATTCAAAATCTTCACTGTGTCCTTGTCAGCTGAAGAAATTACGAACGGAACTTTAAAATCTATCTTATCTAAATTTTCGGCTTTGCCGCTCAAACCGTTCCGCATCCCACGATACACTTATCCACTCACCCACGATCTAACATGATCTCCACCTCTCACTACGTGGGTGACACATGTCATGCGAATGAGAAGGGTCAGGGGCACGTTCGTCCAATTTCTTTGGGCGAGCAGTTTTTCACTGAGGCTATAAATAACTCTCCTTCCCTTCCTCACTTCTTTTACTCCGCTTGACCTCTCTCTCCAGCTCGAGCTTCTCAAACCCTAGCGCCACTGCTACATCATCGCCGCCGGTGCGGAAGAGCTTCACTGCCTCGACCTCGTCGCCAACGTACTCGTGCCGACTGCGGACATCTTCACTCCGCCGCCGCCGTAGCTGTCTTCCTCCACCAAGTTAGGGCGTGGAAGATCTGCACAGACGAACTTCACATCTCCTCACTCCAGTTCGTCGTGTTCTTCGTCCAGGGTAAATAAAAGTTACTTTTACTGCCCTCGTTGATTCGAATGATTATCTACAAAATCTTCAAAAGTGTTTTTCTTCATATCTTCACATACTGAACACCTCACAAAGTCATCTGTTCTTGATTCGTTTCTCTAAGCATCATTTTTCTTCAAGATTCCTCAATTGTGTGGATCTTCGATCTATACAACTTTGGAACCTAAGACAAAGAACGCTTAGTGAAAATCTTCAAGACTCATCTGGTCAAATTCCTCAAACTTGTTCTTCTTGAAAAACCTTCTGAGAACGCATATGACCTCTCCAAATTCCTCGCAACTATACTATGTTCACAGGTACACATGTCAGCTGCTGAATCACTAGGTTCTCATCAACTTAACTCATTTGTAGTATTCGTCGAAGAAAAGTTGCATACTTCTTCAGAGAATTCAATTGTTCAAATTCCTCAACTGAAGAAAATGGCTGACGGTAAGAAGCCACAGAAGGGAGGAAAGAGGCCTGAGGTAAATACAGCGTTTGAAATCCCTGATGACATATATGATGGGTACTGCACACCTACTGAGGAAACCAAGAATGAGCGCAAAGTGCGCATTCAGAAGATAGAGAGGAGATGGGCAAGAGAATGGAGGGAGTACAGATATGTCACTCCTAAGTACATGAAGAAATTCGCACTCAATCCTCCATGCCCAAGAGCACCACTGGCACCTGGCCAAATCGCTGATCCCACCAGCCTCAAGCGCGGTGAGGACTATCCTAATGAATGGGCCAAGCGCCAAGCCAAGCTGGCCAAGCAAGCCAGAGAAGCAGTGAGGAAATTCAATGAAGACTCTGCTGCGGCTGCTGCTGCCTCTGCTGAGGCCTCTGTCAAGCCGAGGAAATCCATGCCTAAGAAACATGCTCGTAAGCCAAGTGCTTCACCAACAGTGCCCTCACGGCCAAGTTCTTCAGCTGCGCCCTCACGGCCAGACTCTTCAAAGTCCTCACGACCAATCCCTCATGCTGCTCCTGCTCCTTCAAAATCCTCAGCACCTCCTCCAATGTCCTCAGCTGTTCCGACAAAGTCCTCAACACCTGCACATCTGGCCTCGTGCCAAAGGACTGCAAGCATCTCCATTGCCTCTGGTGTCTTAGCAAGCTCCTCAGCTGCATCAAACTCTTCATCTGGCCCCTCACTGCTGAAGACAAAGGCCACTGCTGGACGAGGTCCACGCCCAAGTTCTCAAAAGAAGCAAGTCGCTTTCCAAGTGCCACCTGAAGAAGATGAAGCTGATGATAATGAACTTGCAGAAATCATCAGAGACAGACAAGTTAGGGCCGCTAGAGCCAAAGGCACACCTATGCCACTGCTTTTGGATCCCAAGCTGATCCTCGACTACATTCATCTCTAGCACAAGGACCCAAATACTCCTATGCCTGACTTCAAGCTGACGCTTGGTCAAAATCACATGCTGACTCATTTCATCCAAGAGGAGAAATGGAAATATGATCAGGCCAGGCAGATCAAGAAGGCCCAGTACAGAAAGGAGAAATATCTGAAGAACAACGTTGTCACTATGACAACTGATGAACTTGTAACAATCCAATCTGAAATCAAAACCCTCAGCGATGACTTCAAAGCCTACTATGCTGATTGGCAAGGAGCCAAAGTTAGATTTGTAAAGATGACTGAATAGTTCACTTCAAATGTTGCTGCCCCAATGCAACAGGAAATTCCTCAGGCTGAAGCATCTGCTCAGCCGACTGAAGAAAATGCCAGCACCACTGATGACAATCAGGCTGCTGAAGAAAATGTGAGTTCCAGGGTTGATGACTGCATTCCAGCCACTGAAGAAATCGCCAGGGCATCCACTAGTGGTGCGCCTGAAGAAACTGAAGAACTCGGGGCAACTGCATCAGTTGTGCCTGAAGAAAATCAACCGGATTCCTCAGCTGCTCCTGCACCAACTTCAACTCCAATCCTTCCATCTGCATCAGATGTGAAGAAGACCAAGGCTGCAGAGCGTGCTGCGGTGAAGAAAAGGAAAGCATCAGCTGCTTCAGACTCTTCAGCTCCGAAGAAATTGAAGCCTATGACAAGTTCATTTGCACATCCGATTGATGTTGTTCCCATCTCAACTAGGCCATCAAAGGACCTTGTCCCTTTTGATGAAGAATATGTGATCCCCAACGGATCTGATGAAGAAACTCATTCTGCTGCTTCGTCTTAACCGTTGGATGAAGAAATTGAAGTGGATGCGATCCCTTCAACACCTATAATCTCCTCGCCTATGCCTCAGTTCACAGCTGAAGAGGCTGGCATTGAAGAAATGGAAGATGAAAATGTGGACATTGGCTGCTCCACACCTGTAATCAGTGATGAATTCTGGGAAAGTCAGCATCCACACTCTCCAATGTTCACCCCTCTACAGCAAATTCCTCAGTCCCCCACACAAACTGTTCACATGGGCTCTGAAGAAACTCATCCACTAGCGCTGAAGAAACTGCTGCTGCTGAACAACCAACAACGCAGACTGCCACTGAGGAAGAACCAGAAATTCCTCAGCCTGAAGAACCTGCGATTGAGATTCCTGAGGTCGTGATGCAACTCACTGACACTCCTCTGCCGAAGCCAAAGGATCCATTCTCACGCAAGCAAAAGTTCAAGGCTGATGATTTCTTCGGCGATCACGTATTCTTCGAAGATTACAACCCATATGACTCTGCTCGCATTAGGAAGAGGCATTTCTGGACTGCTAGTCAAGCCAATTTCTATTCCTCAGTGCTGCTCAACAAGGAGAAGATTTTCTACCACGAGCATATTCCTCACGTGGATATGAAATCTCTGTCGTGCTTCGCACCAGTCCTCAGTGTTCTTCACGGCCCTGGACTGCTCAACTTCTGCTCTGACATCTGCGATTGGAATGAAGAACTGATTCTTCAATTTTATGCAACACTGCACATCACCGGAAATGTTGAAGATGTGAATTCATGGGTGCTGGACTGGATGTCTGAAAACACTCACTACACCGCACCAGCCTCTGAATTGCTTCATGCTCTACCACTCAGTCCTCCCCTTGAAGAAGCTCGCTGCATCTACAGTGAACCTGAGCTCACACATCATTACATGCAAGTACTGATGAAGCCTTTGAAACCAGGTCAGGCACCATGAACCAAATTCCTCGTGAAGGAATTGCTGTATGTGCCCAGAACTGTCTATCATATTCTTACGAGGACAATCAGTCCTATCAAAGGCCACAACTCATCTGATGAGGAAATTGTTGGCATCATGAAGAATCTGGTATTCAACATCGTTCATGGCATTCCTGTCAACTATCACAATTTCTTCATGAGGACTATGGCCAATGTTGCACTGTCTCCGTTTGAGCTGAAGCCTTATGCACCTTGGATCATGAGATTCCTCAGGACAAGGTCTTCACTCAACTACAAAGTTGATTTCCAGAATCATCTCAGCTACTTGCCCCCAATTGAAGTCCTCAAGCAGACATATTCCTCAGTTGATGGAAAGGGCAAGGCACCAGCTATAATTGATGAAGGCATTCGTCCATTGGATGGTCAGTTTCGCAAAGCTGCATCTTATTCCACCAATGATGACTCTGCCACACATGACTCTGCCAATGCTCCCAAGTCCACTCCTCAAGCCACTGCTCCGCGCGTGATGACAGACCGTGAACTTCTGCTTAGTATTCACCAGAAGGTGGATCGAAATCACAAACTGGTTAAGCATCAGTTTGGTTCACTTCTTCACAACATGACTGCCACACACAATGCAGTGAAGAAAAACTACTACTACCTCCATCAAGTCTTTGGTCGCACCTGGGCAATCCTGTCACATCTTTATGGTGAAGAAGATCTGAAGAACATGGGTCTTAATGAAGATTTTGACTGGTTTGCACCTGCACCGAAGAAATTCAAGAAGGTCAAGGTTCCTTCTCTGCTGGCCAGCTCATATTCTTCATCACAAGACATTGATGAACATGAAGATTTGGACGACACTGCGGTAGGCCCTACTACAACAACCGACCCCGACAACGTTGGCGCTCCTTCATCAACTTGATTATCTTCAGGGGCGTTAGTCCTCAGTTTCGATCCTTTTGGTCATTCGATGACAAAGGGGGAGAAATTTGAGTTAGTCTTCAAGCGGGTCCCCATATACAATGTTTTTTATCTGCTAAGTTACAACTCTCGTTCTTCTGAAACTTTATTGGATCGAGTTGTAATCTTAAACCCGATGGTGCTCTGATACTTTTGATGCACTGTGCTCTGACACTCTTGATGAACTATTCTGCATGCTTATTCCTCGTTGATATTATTGCACGCATGCTGAATTCCATCAGGCACCATATTTCATCATGCATTTCAAATTCTTCATATTATATGTTAAATGCGTGTATGAATTACAAGATATAGGGGGAGATCTCCATGATTCAACTCTTCAAATGTGCATTGCTTCAAAAGCAAATTCCTCACTATGCACATCTTCAGGGGGAGTTCTTCTATATCTTGCAATCAAATTCCTCAATATCAGTAGTTACACTTCATATGTTTATCCCCGTTGAAAACTTAACCTATATTGTCATCAATCACCAAAAAGGGGGAGATTGTAAGTGCATCTAGTGCCCCTTAGTGATTTTGGTGTATTGAAGACTTATAGGTTAAGGGGCTAATGCGTGTCTGAGTGTACACAGGTCTATAAGTCTATGAGGAGTTTGATATTTACAGGAAAAGTCGACCCCTAAAAATGAATATCTTTGACTGAAGATTTTGGCATTTCTGAAGACTTTCATGAAGACTTTGAAAGTGAAGAAATTGGTGTGTCCATGAAGACTTGATATTCATGCGAGGATATGAAGCTTGAAGACTTTCGTTTTCATAGTTTTGTTTTTCTCTTTCTTGAGTCATAGGAAACACCGTACTGTTAAAGGGGGTCGAGGAAATACTAAGGAAAAATTTCCATGTGATGCTCAACTCAAAATCCTACACCTACCAATCCCTTCGAGTGAAGCCATTGAAAGTCTCATACAGTTCAGTCAATTTCTTCAGTGACAGAGACGAAGTTCTTCTGGTCTCTGAGGAATTTGTCCTGACTGAGGAGTTAGGAATTCGCCAGTGCGAATTACCTACACAGTGAGGAACATGATAGCCCTAAGGATCTTGCTACTCAAAATTATGACCGTTGCTATGCTATGCGCCAGCTGTTACAAAACATCTATCCACCTAATGGTCATATCATTGAAGGGCATTTATGTCTTATCATGTCGGGCTACTCCCTAGGCTATAAATAGCCGCCCCCTACAACCACTAGCTGGTTGGCTGCTCCGAGAGAAACCGACACTTGTCATTTGAGAGCAACCCATCCTCCGAGAACTTTGAGCGAAAATCATCAAGTGAGGAAAAACCAAAAACCCAAAACCCAAACACCTACAAACCCTAAGTGATTGAGCATCACTGAAGAGATTGATCCTGAGTGGATCCGACGCTTGTTACCTTTGAAGACTGTGCTTCTTCCAGACGGTTAGGCATCATGGTCTAGAGCATCCAAGAGGAATTGTGGATTGCCGGGTGACCAAGTTTGTGAAGGTTTGGAAGTTGCCTGAAGACTTACCACGATTGATTGGACGAGGTCTGTGTAACCTTAGTTCAAGGAGAATACGGTGAGGACTGGGTGTCTTGGACTAAGTGTCCTTGACTGGATGTCCGGGACTGTGTGTCCTCGAGTTTAAATACTCATCCGCTCCAACCAGACGTATAACTGAGACAACAGTTGGAACTGGTCTACCAAATCATTATCTTCACCAAGCTTACTGGTTCTATTTCCTCAACTCTTTCATTTCCTCACAACTGTGTTGTATGTTTGTTCATATATGTGTTTGAAGACTTTGACTGAAGACTTTCTCAATTTCCTTAGTTCAATTTCTTCAGTCTGTTTGTCTTCATCCTGTGTTATCCTGTGATTACGCTTCCTATACTCTGTGCCTGTCTTCATTTTATCATGATGACTATGCTTGTATTCTGTTATGTTTACCTTTGAGTACTTATTCCACTGCTAGTAGTTCTTCGCTAAGGAATTTCCTCACCGGCAAATTCCTCAGTGAAGAATTTCAAAAAAATCGCCTATTCACCCCCCCTCTAGTCGATATAACGCACTTTCAAGCTGAACATGAAGTGCAGGATCGATAGACATTGGCATGAACTAACTATTCTATAGGTCGACCTTCCTCATGGACACTGCGTGCATCCTCTACTTCCACACATTCTACTGCATCGGCACCTCCATCAGCTGCCACCTCCAGTCATGATACAAGAAAGCAAGCACAACCACCACTATCTACCAAGAGCACACCTGTCAGGCCTGTACAGAGCTCTGCTTCTTCCATGACATCAACAGGGCACACAAGTGATATTATTTGTCGTCGTTGTAAGGGAAGAGGTCATTATGCAAGAGAATGCAAATCTCAGCGTGTGATGATTGCTACTGAGGATGGTGGTTATGAGTCCACTAGTGACTATGATGAGGATACTTTGGCTCTTATTACACGTGAAGAACACGGTGGAGATGATTCTGAAAATGAGATGGAATACATGGCTCCTGAAGACGCTGACAGGTATGAATTTTTAGTTGCTCAACGTGTTTTGAGTGTGCAGGTCACACAAGCAGAGCAAAATCAGAGGCATAATTTGTTCCATACAAAGGGAGTTGTGAAGGAACGTTCTGTTCGTGTCATCATAGATGGAGGGAGCTGCAACAACTTGGCTAGCATGGGGATGGTGGAGAAGTTATCTCTCACCACAAGACCACATCCACATCCTTACTATATCCAATGGTTCAATAACAGCAGCAAGGTTAAGGTAACACATATTGTTCGTGTGCATTTTAGTATCTCAACATATGTTGATTCTGTTGATTGTGATGTGGTACCCATGCAAGCATGTTCCTTATTACTTGGTAGACCATGGCAATTTGATAAAAATTATGTACACCATGGTAGAAACAATCAGTATACTCTTGTTCATAAGGATAAACATATTGCTTTGCTTCCTATGACTCCTAATTCCATTTTGAAAGATGATATTAATAGAGCTAATAAAGCAAAATAGGAGAACAACAAGAGTGAAAATCAGATTGTGGCAAAAGAATTTGAGCAACAAATGAAGCCTAATAATAAACCATCTAGTGTTGCTTCTGAAATTAAATTGAAAAGTGCATGTTTACTTGCCACCAAATCTGATATTGATGATCTAGATTTCAACAAATCTGTTTGCTATGCATTTTGTGCAAAGAGGCATTATTTTCATTCGAGGACGTGCCTTTCTCTTTGCCTCCTTCTGTTACTAACATTTTGCAGGAGTTCGCTGACATCTTTCCACAAGACGTGCCACCGGGATTACCACCTATTCGAGGGATTGAGCATCAGATTGACTCAATTCCTGGTGCTTCGCTACCCAACCGTGCACCATATCGTACCAATCCAGAGGAGACGAAGGAGATTATGCCTCAAGTCCAGGAGCTGCTCGACGAAGGTTATATTCGCGAATCCCTTAGTCCTTGTGTTGTTCCTATTATTCTAGTGCTGAAAAAGGATGGTACGTCGCGTATGTGTGTTGATTGTAGAGGCATTAATAATATTACTATTCGTTATCGTCATCCTATTCCTAGGCTAGATGATATGCTTGATGAATTGAGTGGCTCTACAATATTCTCCAAAGTTGATTTGGGTAGTGGATACCATCAAATTAGTATGAAACTGGGAGATGAATGGAAAACAACATTTAAAACTAAGTTTGGTTTATATGAGTGGTTAGTCATGCCTTTTGGGTTAATAATGCACCTAGTACTTTCATGAGACTAATGAATGAAGTTTTACGTGCTTCCATTGGATGATTTGTGGTAGTCTATTTTGATGATATAATGTAAGTGCATCTAGTGCCCCTTAGTGATTTTGGTGTATTGAAGACTTATAGGTTAAGGGACTGATGCGTTTGTGAGTGTACACAGGTCTATAAGTATATGAGGAGTTTGATATTTACAGAAAAAGTCGACCCCTAAAATGAAGTTCTTCGACTGAAGACTGTGGATTTCTGAAGACTTTCTGAAGACTTTGAAAGTGAAGAAATTGGTGTAATCCTGAAGACTTGGTATTCATTCGAGGAACATGAAGCATGAAGACTTTTGTTTTCGCAGTTTCATTTTCTCTTTCTTGAGTCATAGGAAACACTGTACTCTTAAAGGGGGTCGAGGAAATACTAAGGAAAAATTTGCAAGTGATGCTCAACTCAAAATCCTATACCTACAAATCCCTTCGAGTGAAGCCATTGGAAATCTCATACAGTTCAGTCAATTTCTTCAGTGACAGAGACAAAGTTCTTCTGGTCTATGAGGAATTTGGTCTAACTGAGGAGTTAGGAATTCACCAGTGCGGATTGCCTACACAGTGAGGAACATGATAGCACTGAGGAACTTGATACTCAAAATTCCGACCGTTGCTGTGCTATGCGCCAGCTGTCCCAAAATATCTACCCACCTAACGGTCATATCATTGAAGGGCATTTATGTCTTATCATGTCGGGCTGCTCCCTAAGCTATAAATAGCCGCCCCCTACAACCACTAGCTGGTTGGCTGCTCCGAGAGAAACTGGCACTTGTCATTTGAGAGCATCCCATCCTCCGAGGACTTTGAGTGAAAATCATCAAGTGAGGAAAACCCAAATCCAAACGCCTACAAACCCCAAGTGATTTAGCATCACTGAAGAGATTGATCCTGCGTGGATCCGATGCTTGTTACCTTTGAAGACTGTGCATCTTCCAGACGGTTAGGCGTCATGGTCTAGAGCATCAAAGAGGAAATTGTGGATCACCGAGTGACCAGGTCTGTGAAAAGGTTTGGAAGTCACGTGAAGACTTACCACGAGTGATTGGGTGAGGTCTGTGTGACCTTAGCTCAAGGGGAATACGGTGAGGACTAAGTGTCATGAGCTGCGTGTTCAGGACTAGGTGTCTGGGACTATGTGTCCTCAGGTTTAAATACCTAGCCTCCCTAACCAGACGTACAACTGTCACAGCAGTTGGAACTGGTCTACCAAATCATTGTCTTAACCAAGCTACCTGGTTCCATTTCCTCAACCCTTCCATTTCCTCATTTCTGTGTTGTGTGCTTGTTCATATCTATTTGAAGACTTTCACTGAAGAGTTTCTCTATTTCCTTAGTTCAATTTCTTCAGTCTGTTTGTCTTATCCTGTGTTATCCTATGTTTACGCTTTCTGTACTCTGTGCTTTTTTTCATTTCTTCATGAAGACCATGCTCATGCTCTGTTATGTTTACTTCTCAGTACTTATTCCGCTGCAAGCAGTTCTTCACTCAGGAATTTGCTCACCCTGAAATTCCCCAGTGAAGAATTCATAAAAATCGCCTATTCACCCCCCCTCTAGTCGATATAACGTACTTTCAATTGGTATCAGAGCAAGGTACTCCCTTATTCTGTGTGATTTTGGTTTAACCGCCTGGAGTTTTCGTTATGTCAACCGCAGGTATGATCAAGGTTTCTTATGGGTGTCCTACCTTCGATGGGATGGACTACCCCTACTGGAAGAATAAGATGCGCATGCATCTTGAGGCAATTGCTAACGATCTCTGGTACATTGTGGAGAATGGTGTTCCCTCTGTCACTCCCACCATTAACGCTGCTGATGTGAAGAGATTCAAGCAACTTGACTCTCAAGCGAAGAATATCATATGTGGCCATCTGAGCAAAGGGCGGTATGGCAGAGTGAGTGCTTTGGGGACAGCTAAG
Organism: Triticum aestivum; assembly: GCF_018294505.1. Taxonomy (NCBI): domain Eukaryota; kingdom Viridiplantae; phylum Streptophyta; class Magnoliopsida; order Poales; family Poaceae; genus Triticum; species Triticum aestivum. The sequence continues at coordinate 226,018,281 of NC_057806.1, forward strand.
CTTATCTGGGACATGTTGTCCAAGGTCAATGAGGGAGTCTCAACACAGCATGACTCTCGAGTTGACGTTCTTCGAAATCTCTTCAACCGCTTCAAAAGACTCAACAATGAAAATTTTCAGCAAACCTTTGATCGCCCCACTGACATCTCAAGTGAGCTTCAAGCACTTGGTGCCACTGATATCACCGACCATGAGGTGGTGAAGAAATTGATGAGATCGCTTGATTCCTCATTTGATACCTTGGCATTGATGATACAAGAATGTAGAGACTATAAGTCACTTGATCCCGCCGATATCCTCGAGAGACTAAACACTCATGAGTTCCAGCTTGCTGAGAAGAGAGATCTCTATGGACCAAGCTACGGTAGATCACGGGCTCTGAAGGCCAAGGCAGTGTCTGAATCTGAAGGTGAAGATTCTGACAGCAGCCTTGGTGACCCTGAAGAACTAAGCCAGGAGCTAGCTATGCTCGTGAGGAAGTTCCAAAAGTTCTCAAGACATGGTCTCTTTGGTAAATCCTCAAGAGGTGGTGACTCGAGAACAGATTCATCATCCCATGATTACAAGAAGAGACTCTGCCACAAATGCAAGAAGCCTGGACACAACATTCAAGATTGTCCTCAGTGGGAAAAGGGATCAAAGAAGAAGAAGTACAAGGATTACAGTTCTGATGATTCAAAGAAGAAGAAGAAATCTTCAAAGTCATCATCATCAAAACCTTCAAGGTCCTCATCTCACAAGAAGAGCAGCTCCAAGAAGGCTCGGGCGTTCATTGGCAAGGAAATGGACTCTGAGGCTGAATTTGAGGAAAATGAGGAAGAGGAAGAATCTGAGGAGTTAGACTCTGGTGTGGTGAGCCTAGCCCTCGCTACCGCGTTCGTCAGCAAGTCTATCTTCAACTCTGAAAAAAGGACCTCCCCAACACTACTCATGACGACGATGAGGACTACGCTCCCACCTATTGCTTCATGGCAAAAGGCTCAAAGGTACTCAAATATCCCTCCTCAGAATCTAGTGAGGATGAATCTGATGAAAACCTCAAACCCAGCTATTCTAAACTTGCTAAGATTGTTGTGAAACTACAAAAGGCTCTTGAAAAGGTTCAAACATGCTAGATAAAAGCGATGATATGTTGGGAGAGGAAATGGATCGCACTAAAATTTTGACTGAAAATCTTCACCGACTTCAGTCCAAGTTTGACAATCTTCAAGGTCATCATAACACTCTCCTATCTGATCATGAGAAGCTTTCTTATGAATTTCTTCAAAGAAAGCAAGATCTTGAGCAGTTAAGAGTGAGTTATGAAGATCTTCAGAAGGAGCGTGATTCATTACTTGCTCAATAGATCAGCGCTACTCAGGATGAATTTGTTCCTCCATGTTTGAAGTGCATTGAACGTGAAACTGCTAATTCTTCACCTGAATGCTCGAATACTTCCATTGCTGCAAATTCTTCAACTGCCACTGCTATCACTAATTCCTCATCTAAGGACATTGCTAGTATCACTGATGATGCAGGGCTGAAGGAATTGTATATGACAGGCATGTACAAAAGCCTCAAAGAGCACCAGGCTCTTTGTGACGTGCTTAAAAAGCAGATCCTCAACAGGAACCCTAGGAAAGAGGGTATTGCCTTTGAGAGGAAACTCAATGCTGATGGGACCTACTGGGAACCTGAGCAGTATCCCAAAACCTCATGGGTTGCTGCAAAGGGACCTTAAGTGCATCCATCTACTTTATCTGGCTTTACATGTGAATCTTCATATTCTTCTGATGAGTCAATTGACTCCAACTATAAACTGTTCAAGAATCAGAATGGTGAAGTATTTGCTAGATATGCTGGCACTAACTGCAGGAACGGTCCTCCTATGAAGAAAATCTGGGTTCCCAAAAGGTGCATTGAAAATCTTCAGGTGAATGTCATCATGACACCACCTGTGAAGAATAGGAACCCCAGATCAAATTCTACATATGGACCAAATTCTTCATATGGATCCAAGTCCTCATACGGACCAAACTCCTCACATGGATCAAATTCCTCAAAAGGATCAAAGTCCTCAGATGAACATCACCGTGCTAACCCGTCTGTTTCGCAGGGAAGATCTAAGGATTATGGATATGAGCATTATTCTTCAAATCATTATGTTCATAAGTCCTCGAAGAATTTCTCTGCTTACTCTTATGCCTTACCCTAACCCCTCTTATGTGAAACAAAGTGGATTGGCATCTATGCCACCTTTCTCTTATAGAGCTCAAAGAATGATGAACTCTTTGCCACCCCTTCAAATGTGGGTGGTGAAGAAAAAGAACTAATCTCTTGTGCAGGATCAGGTCTCCATACGAACTTAATCGTCTGAAGAATTTGCTGGAGACCTGAATGTGCTTGAAAGGACGCAAGCCAATCATGAAGAAATGAATTTTCATTTCTCATGTCCTCATACTGCTTTGTCTGTTTTATTACTTGATGAAATTGATCTGATGAAATTAATACCATATTCTTCACTGATGGAGTATATGAGTTCGTAAGCTTAGTGTTTGCATGTGTGCCCGATTTCAAGCTACACCGAAGGAATCACACCATAAGGCTGTGAAGCATATTCTTCGATATCTACCCTAACCTCCTGTGCCTACACCAACTCATATCCTTCCATCTGCATCAGATGTGAAGAAGACCAAGGTTGCAGAGCATGCAGCTATGAAGAAAAGGAAGGCATCAACTGTATCAGATTCTTCGGCTCCAAAGAAAATGAAGCCACTGACAAGTTCCTATGACAATCCAATTGATGTTGTTCCTGTCTCATCCATGCCATCAAAGGACCTTGTTCCTTTTGATGAAGAATACGTGATCCCAAGCGGATCAGATGATGACATTCCTTCTACTACTTCATCAGAGTAGTTGGATGAAGCAATTGAAGTGGATCAAATCCCTTCAACCCCAATAATCTCATCGCCCATGCCTCAGGTCACTGCTGAAGAGGCCGGCGTTGAAGAAATGAATGAAGAAGAAGATGTGGAAATTGGATGCACCACTTCAGTATTGAACGACGACTTTTGGGAAAGTCGGCATCCCAATTCTCCTTTGTTCACACCACTACAACAAATTCCTCAGTCCCCTGTCCCTACTGAAGTACAACTGGGATCTGAAGAACCTCGTACAACACCATCTGTCCATGAAGAGATTCCAGCCACTAGTGCTGAAGCATATGTAAATGAAGAATTGAAGTCCCAGGCTGCCACTGAAGAAGAACCTGAAATTCCTCAGCCTGCGGAACCTGAGATCGAGATCCCTGAGGTTGTGATGCAATTGACTGACACTCCTCACCCCAAGCCAAAGGATCCCTTCTCAAAGAAGCAAAAATTCAAGGCTGATGACTTCTTTGGCGAGCATGTATCCTTCACTGACTACAATCCTTATGACTCTGCTCGTCTAAGGAGGAAGCATTTCTGGACTGCCAGCCAGGCCAACTTCTATTCTTCACTGCTTTTCAACAAGGACAAAATCTTCTGCCATGAGAATATTCCTCACGTGGACATGGAATCGTTGCCTTGTTTCACTCATGTCCTCAGTGTGCTTCATGACGCAGGCCTCCTCAATTTTTGCTTTGACATTGTTGATTGGAATGAAGAGCTTATCCTTCAGTTTTATGCGACACTGCACATCACACGTAATCCTGAAGATATCAACACCTGGGTCTTGGACTGGATGACCGATGACACTCATTATAAGGCACCGGCCTCTGAATTACTTCACTCCTTGCCCATCAGTCGACCCAGTGAAGGAGCTCGCTGCCTGTACCAAGAACTTGAACTTACTGCCCATTACATGCAAGTACTAATGAAGCCCCTGAAGCCCGGTCAAGCCCCAAGGACCAAATTCCTCGTGAAGGAATTGCTATATGTGCCCAGAACAGTCTATCGCATTCTGACGAGGACAATGAGTCCTATCAAAGGCCACGACTCATCTGATGAGGAAATAGTTGGCATCATGAAGAATCTGCTATTCAACATCATTCATAGCATTCCTGTCAATTACTATGATTTCTTCATGAGAACTCTAGCAAATGTTGCACTCTCTCTGTTTGAGTTGAAGCCTTATGCTCCTTGGATTATGAGATTCCTCAGAACAAGGTCTTCACTCAACTAGAAAGCTAATTTTCAGAATCACCTTGGCTACCTACCCCCGATTGAAGTCCTCAAGCAGACTTATACCTCAACTGGTGAAAAGGGGAAGGCACCTATGAGGGAGTCCTGGATTAGGGGGTCCTCGGACATCCGGACTATATACTTTGGCCGGACTGTTGGATTATGAAGATACAAGATTGAAGACTTCGTCCCGTGTCCGGGTGGGTCTCTCCTTTGCGTGGAAGGCAAGCTTGGTAATTCGGATATGTAGATCTCCTCCCTTGTAACTGACTCTGTGTAACCCTAGCCCCCTCCGGTGTCTATATAAACCGGAGGGTTTAGTCCGTAGGACAACAACAATCATAATCATAGGCTAGCTTCTAGGGTTTAGCCTCTATGATCTTGTGGTAGATCAACTCTTGTAATACTCATATCATCAAGATCAATCAAGCAGGAAGTAGGGTATTACCTCCATCGAGAGTGCCCGAACCTGGGTAAACATTGTGTCCCCCGCCTCCTGTTACCATCCGCCTTAGACGCACAGTTCGGGACCCCCTACCCAAGATCCGCCGGTTTTGACACCGACATTGGTGCTTTCATTGAGAGTTCCACTATGTCGTCACCATAAGGCTTGATGGCTCCTTCGATCATCGGCAACGATGCAATCCAGGGTCAGGTTTTTCTCCCCAGACAGATCTCCGTATTCGGCGGCTTGGTACTGCGGGCCAACTCGCTTGGCCATCTGGAGCAGACCGAGAGCTACGCCCCTGGCCATCAAGTCAGGTTTGGAAGCTTGAACTATACTGCCGACATCCGCGGAGACTTGATCTTCGACGGATTCGAGCCCATGTCAGGTGCGCTGCACAGTCACGACGAGCATGACTTAGCTCTGCCGCCAGACGGTGTTCGGGAGATCACACTGATACGTCCATTTTGCATCATGCTTTTATATTGATATTTATTGCATTATGGGCTGTTATTACACATTATGTCACAATACTTATGCCTGTTCTCTCTTATTTTACAAGGTTTACATAAGGAGGGAGAATGTCGGCAGCTGGAATTCTGGGTTGGAAAAGGAGCAAATATTATAGACCTATTATGCACAACTCCAAAAGTTCTGAAACTCCACGAAAGTTATTTTTGGAAATAATAAAAAATACTGAGCGGAAGAAATACATCAGGGGGGCCTCCACCTGTCCACGAGGGTGGGGGGCACGCCCTACCCCCTGGCGCGCCCCCCCTGCCTAGTGGGCCCCCTGTTGGCCCTCCTGTGGCCATCTTCTGCTATATGAAGTCTTTCGTCCGAAGAAAAATAATAAGCAAGCTTTTGAGACGAGACTTCGCCGTCACGAGGCGGAACCTTGGCGGAACCAATCTAGGGCTCTGGGAGAGCTGTTCTGTGGGGGAAACTAACCTCCGCGAGGGGGAAATCATCGCCATCGTCATCACCAACCATCCTCTCATCTGGAGGGGGTCAATCTCCATCAACATCTTCACCAGCACCATCTCCTCTCAAACCCTATTCATCTCTTGTATCCAATTCTTGTCTCGAAGTTCGGGATTGGTACCTATGGGTTGCTAGTAGTGTTAATTACTCCTTGTAGTTGATGCTAGTTGGCTTATTTGGTGGAATATCATATGTTCAGATCCTATATGCATATTAATACCCCTCTGATTATGAACATGAATATGCCTTGTGAGTATTTAGTTACATTTGTTCCTGAGGACATGGGAGAAGTCCTGTTATTAGTAGTCATGTGAATTTAGTATTCGTTCGATATTTTGATGAGATGTATGTTGTCTCTCCTCTAGTGGTGTTATGTGAACGTCGATTACATGACACTTCACCATTATTTGGGTGTAGAGGAAGGCATTGGGAAGTAATAAGTAGATGATGGGTTGCTAGAGTGACAGAAGCTTAAACCCTAGGTTATGTGTTGCTTCGTAAGGGGCTCATTTGGATCCATATGTTTCATGCTATGGTTAGGTTTACCTTAATACTTTTGTTGTAGTTGCGGATGCTTGCAATAGAGGTTAATCATAAGTGGGATGCTTGTCCAAGTAAGGACAGTACCCAAGCACCGGTCCACCCACATACCAAATTATCAAAGTACCGAACACGAATCATATGAACGTGATGAAAACTAGCTTGATGATATTCCCATGTGTCCTCGGGAGCGCTTTTCTCTATATAAGAGTTTGTCCAGGCTTGTCCTTTGCTACAAAAAGGATTGGGCCACCTTGCTGCACTTTATTTACTTTTGTTACTTGTTGCTCGTTACCAATTATCTTATCACAAAACTATCTATTACCAATAATTTCAGTGCTTGCAGAGAATACCTTGCTGAAAACCGCTTATCATTTCCTTCTGCTCCTCGTTGGGTTCAACACTCTTACTTATTCAAAGGACTATGATAGATCCCCTATACTTGTGGGTCATCAAGACTCTTTTCTGGCTCCGTTGTTGGGGAGTGAAGCGCCTTTTGTAGGTGGAATTTGGTAAGGAAAAATTTATATAGTGTGCTGAAATTTACTGTCACTTGTTACTACGGAAAGTAATCCTCTGAGGGGCTTGTTCGGGGTATCTTCACCCTGACCAGTAGAGCAAAGAGTTGCTCCTCAACCTACTGAACCTACTGAAAATGAAAATGTCTTCTTTGAAATTCCTTCGGGTATGTTAGAAAAACCGCTAGCTAATCCTTTTGCGGGAGATGGAACAAAGCATCCTGATGAGCACCTAATATGTGTGGATGAAGTTTGTGGATTATTTAAGCTTGCAGGTGTGCCCGGAGATGTTATTAAGAAGAAGGTCTTCCCTTTATCTTTGAAGGGAGATGCATTGACATGGTATAGGCTATGTGATGCTACGGGGTCATGGAACTACAAACGATTCAAATTGGAATTTCATCAGAAATTTTATCATATGCATCTTGTTCATCGTGATCGTAATTATATATATAATTTCTGGCCTCACGAAGGAGAAAGCATCGCTCAAGCTTGGGGGAGGCTTAAATCAATGTTATATTCATGCCCCAATCATGAGCTCCCAAGAGAAATGATTATTCAATCTTTTTATGCTCGGCTTTCTGATAACAATCGCACCATGCTCGATACTTCTTGTGCTGGCTCTTTTATGATGAAGACTATTGAATTCAAATGGGATTTATTGGAAAGAATTAAACGCAACTCTGAGGATTGGGACCTCGACGAAGGTAAGGAGTCAGGTATGACACCTAAGTATGATTGTGTTAAATCTTTTATGGATACCGATGTTTTCCGTAAATTTAGCACTAAATATGGACTTGACTATGAGATAGTAGCCTCTTTCTGTGAATCTTTTGCTGGTCATATTGATCTCCCTAAGGAGAAGTGGTTTAAATATCATCCTCCCATAGAAGTAAAAGTAGTTGCACCTATTAAAGTTGAAGAAAAGACTATCACTTATAATGATCCTATTGTTCCTACTTCTTATGTTGAGAAACCACCTTGCCTTGTTAGAATAAAGGATCATGCTAAAGCTTCAACTGTGGTTCGTAAAAGCAATATTAGAACTTATACACCTCCTGAGTAAATTAAAGTTGAACCTAATATTGCTATTGATGGGCATGTTATTCATTTCTATAATGAAACTGCTAGTATTGCCAAACCTCGTGCTAAAGATAAACATAGACCCGTGGTAGGCATGGCTGATATTTCTGTTAAAATAGGAGATCATTGTTATCATGGCTTATGTGATATGGGTGCCAGTGCTAGTGCTATACCTCATGACTTATACAAATAAATTATGCATGATATTGCACCTGCTGAGCTAGAAGATATTGATCTCACAATTATACTTGCCAATAGAGATACTATTTCACCAATTGGAATTGTTAGAGATGTTGTAGTCTTGTGTGGGAAAACTAAATATCCTGATGATTTTCTTGTTCTTGGTTCCCCACAAGATAGCTTTTGTCCCATTATATTTGGCAGACCCTTCTTGAACACAGTTAATGCTAAGATAGATTGCGAAAAGGATGTTGTTACTATTGCTTTAGGTGATATGTCTCATGAATTTAATTTCTCTAAGTTTCATAGACAACACCGTGAAGAGGAATTGCCTAGTAAAGATGAAATTATTGGTCTTGCTTCTATTGTCGTGCCTCCTAGTGATCCTTTAGAACAATATTTGCTAGACCATGAAAATGATATGTTTATGAATGAAAGAAGGGAAATAGATGAAGTGCTCTTTAAACAGGAACCCATCCTGAAACACAATTTGCCTGTTGAAATCCTAGGGGATCCTCCTCCACCCAAGGGTGATCCCGTGTTTGAGCTCAAACCGTTACCTGATACTCTTAAATATGCTTATCTTGATGAGAAAAAGATATATCCTATTATTATTAGTGCTAACCTTTCAGAGCATGAAGAAGAGAGATTATTGGAAACTCTGAAGAAGCACCGCGCTGCTATTGGATATACTCTTGATGATCTTAAGGGCATTAGTCCCACTCTATGTCAACATAAAATAAATTTGGAGAAAGATGCCAAACCAGTTTGTGATCACCAACGACGGCTGAATCCTAAGATGAAAGAAGTGGTAAGAAAGGAAATACTAAAGCTTCTGGAGGCAGGTATAATTTATCCCGTTGCTGATAGTCAGTGGGTAAGTCCTATCCATTGTGTCCCTAAGAAGGAAGGTATTATTGTCGTTCCTAATGATAAAGATGAATTGATTCCGCAAAGAATTATTACAGGTTATAGGATGGTAATTTATTTCTGCAAATTAAATAAGGCTACTAAAAAAGATCATTACCCCTTACCTTTTATTGATCAAATGCTAGAAAGATTATCCAAACATACACATTTTTGCTTTCTAGATGGTTATTCTGGTTTCTCTCAAATACCTGTGTCAGCTGATGATCAATCTAAGACCACTTTTACTTGCCCGTTCGGTACTTTTGCTTATAGACGTATGCCTTTTGGTTTATGTAATGCACCTGCTACCTTCCAAAGATGCATGATGGCTATATTCTCTGACTTTTGTGAAAAGATTTGTGAGCTTTTCATGGACGATTTCTCCATTCATGGATCCTCTTTTGATGATTGCTTGAGCAACCTTGATCGAGTTTTGCAGAGATGTGAAGAAACTAATCTTGTCTTGAATTGGGAAAAGTGCCACTTTATGGTTAATGAAGGTATTGTCTTGGGGCATAAAGTTTCTGAAAGAGGTATTGAAGTTGATAAAGGCAAGGTTGATGCTATTGAAAAGATGCCATGTCCCAAGGACATCAAAGGTATAAGAAGTTTCCTTGGTCATGCCGGTTTTTATAGGAGATTCATTAAGGACTTCTCAAAAATTTCTCGGCCTCTGACTAATTTATTACAAAAAGATATACCATTTGTCTTTGATGATGATTGTGTAGAAGCATTTGAAATACTTAAGAAAGCATTGATCTCTGCACCGATTGTTCAGCCACCTGATTGGAATTTACCCTTTGAAATTATGTGTGATGCTAGTGATTATGCTGTAGGTGCTGTTCTAGGGCAAAGAGTTGATAAGAAATTAAATGTTATTCAATATGCTAGTAAAACTCTAGACAATGCTCAGAGAAATTATGCTACTACTGAAAAGGAATTCCTAGCAATTGTATTTGCTTGTGATAAGTTTAGACCATATACTGTTGATTCTAAAGTAACTATTCACACGGATCATGATGCTATTAAATACCTTATGGAAAATAAAGATGATAAACCTAGACTTATTAGATGGGTTCTCCTACTACAAGAATTTGATTTGCATATTGTTGATAGAAAGGGAGCTGAGAACCCCGTTGCAGACAACTTGTCTAGGTTAGAAAATGTGCTTGATGACCCACTACCTATTGATGATAGCTTTCCTGATGAACAATTAAATGTCATAAATGCTTCTCATACTACTCCATGGTATGCTGATTATGCTAATTATATTGTTGCTAAATTTATACCACCTAGTTTCACATACCAACAAAAGAAAAAGTGTTTCTATGATTTGAGGCATTACTTTTGGGATGACCCACACCTTTATAAAGAAGGAGTAAATGGTGTTATTACACGTTGTGTACCTGAGCATGAACAGGAACAGATCCTACGCAAGTGTCATTCCGAGGCTTATGGAGGACACCACGCTGGAGATAGAACTGCACATAAGGTATTGCAATCCAGTTTTTATTGGCCTACTCTCTTCAAGGATGCCCGTAAGTTTGTATTGTCTTGTGATGAATGTCAAAGAATTGGTAATATTAGTATATGTCAAGAAATTCCTATGAATTATTCACTTGTTATTGAACCATTTGATGTTTGGGGCTTTGATTATATGGGACATTTTCCTGCCTCTAATGGATATACACATATTTTAGTTGATGTTGATTACGTTACTAAGTGGGTAGAAGCTATTCCAACTAGTAGTGCTGATCATAACACCTCTATTAAGATGCTTAAAGAAGTTATTTTTCCAAGGCTTGGAGTCCCTAGATATTTAATGACTGATGGTGGTTCACAATTTATTCATGGTGCTTTCCGTAAAATGGTTGCTAAATATGATGTTAATCATAGAATTGCCTCTCCTTATCACCCTCTGTCTAGTGGTCAAGTAGAATTGAGTAATAGAGAGCTCATATTAATTTTGCATAAGACTATCAATAGATCTAGAAAAAATTGGTCCAAGAAACTTGATGATGCATTATGGGCCTATAGAACTGCATATAAAAATCCTATGGTTATGTCTCCGTATAAAATGGTTTATGGAAAATCATGTCACTTACCTCTCGAACTAGAACATAAGGCTTATTGGGCTATTAAAGAGCTCAACTATGATTTCAAAATTGCCGGTGAGAAGAGGTTATTTGACATTAGCTCACTTGATGAATGGAGAACCCAAGCCTACGAAAATGCCAAGTTGTTTAAAGAAAAAGTCAAAAGATGGCATGACAAAAGAATACAAAAGCGTGAGTTTAATGTAGGTGATTATGTATTATTATAAAACTCTCGATTAATATTTTTTTGCAAGAAAACTTCTCTCTAAATGGGAAGGTCCTTACGTTATCGAGGAGGTCTATCGTTCCGGTGCCATAAAAATCAACAACTGCGAAGGCACAAATCCGAAGGTGGTGAACGGTCAAAGAATTAAACATTATATCTCAGGTAATCCTATAAATGTTGAAACCAATGTTATTGAAACCGTAACCCTGGAGGAATACATAAAGGACACTTTTCGGAACATTTCAGACTGCGAAAAGGAATAGGTATATGGTACGGTAAGTAAACCGACTCCAAAATAGTTCTAATGCAATTTTCTTCCGTTTTGGAATATTTAGAAAAATGGAAAAATAAGAAGCAGTCCGGGAAGGACACGAGGGTGGAGGGCGCGCTCTACCCCCTGGGCGCGCCCCCTACCTCGTGGGCACCTCGTGTGCTCTCCGAACTCCGTTTTCTGATAGTTACGTATTTTGGTCGGTAAAAATTCATTATATAATCCCCTGAAGGTTTTGACCACAGTATCACGCAAAAATCTCCTGCTCTTGTTTTGAGTCGTTTCTGCTGCAGATTAGAGCAATATGTCGTCCCAGGATTCGGAAGGAGAAAGCTATGTGGCTGATTATCTTGTAGACCCTAAGTCTATGGGGACGTGGAGCATTGTGGTTGGACTACGGAAGAAGAAGAGGACTATGAACCCAAGGGAAGGGAGGAGACAAGCTCAGATGAAGATGAAATCCCATTACCCCAACCTGGGGACATGCATGTGGAGGTCAAAAAGTCAAGCCTCCCTGATAGAGCAAAGAAGCCTAAGATCGAGTCTATCCCTTTTCGCCTCTTGCAAGAAAACAAACAGGAATTATGCAAGAAGATATTAAACCTTGAGCAGGAGACCGATGACTTAAGGGATCAAAATTATGTCCTCAAGCGCAAATTAAGGAAGAAGCCTACGCCATCAGCAAAATCAACACCCTCTTCACCAAGAAAGGAGACATAATCACATGGGTATGGGTACTCCCCTTGGCAACTGCCAAGCTTGGGGGAGTCCCCCGGTATCGTATCACCATCACTTCTATCTTCACCGTTTTTCTTAGTTTGATCCTTTTGGTAATATCTTGATCTAGTAGCATAAAGTTTTAGTATGATCTAGTTGTGAGTTTTGCTTTATGATCCTTCTATGTAATCGAGTCCGTGAGCTATATATAATAAAGATTAGTGTTGAGTCAAGGGCTTGATTATTTTGCCATAATCTTGAGTGAATAAAATAAAAGAGAAAGAATAAAAAGAAATAAAAGAGATCATATGGATCTTATGGAGAGTAATGAGCTCACATATAAAGAGTATGATGATTAAAAGTTGTTGAGAGTTGACAAACATAGTTTTGGTCATCGTTGCAATTAATAGGAAGTAATAAAGAAAGAGAGGTCTTCACATATAAATACACTATCTTGGACATCTTTTATGATTGTGAGCACTCATTAAAATATGACATGCTAAAGAGTTGACGTTAGACAAGGAAGACAACATAATGGGTTATGGTTTCTTACATCTGAGATAAATTATATTGTCATGGATCACCAAACATGATTGAGCTTGCCTTTCCCTCTCATGCTAGACAATTCTTTGCACCAATTAGAGATACTACTTGTGCTTCCAAATATCCCTAAACCTAGTTTTGCCATGAGAGTCCACCATACCTACCTATGGATTGAGTAAGATCCTCCAAGTAAGTTGTCATCGGTGCAAGAGATAAAAATTGCTCTCTAAATATGTATGACTTATTAGTGTGGGAGAAAATAAGCTTTATACGATCATGTGATATGGCAGAAATAAAAGCGACGGACTGCATAACAAAGGTCCATATCACAAGTGGCAATATAAAGTGACGTTCTTTCGCATTAAGATTTTGTGCATCCAACCATAAAAGCGCATGACAACCTCTGCTTCCCTCTGCGAAGGGCCTATCTTTTACTTTTATCTCCTACCTTACATAAGAGTCATGGTGATCTTCACCCTTCCTTTTTACATTTTATCTTTTGGCAAGCACAACATGTTGGAAAGATCCTGGTATGTATGGCTAACTGGATGTGAGTTTTCATGAACTATTATTGTTGACATTACCCTTGAGGTAAAACATTGGGAGGCAAAACTATACGCCCCTATCTTTCTCTATGTCCAATTAAAACTCCATACCCATAAGTGTTGTGTGAGTGTTAGCAATTGTGAAAGACTATATGATAGTTGAGTATGTGGACTTGCTGAAAAGCTCTTATATATTGACTCTTTCCTATGTTATGATAAATTGCAATTGCTCCAATGACTGAGATTATAGTTTGTTAGTTTTCAATGAAGTTTATGATTCATACTTGAAATTGTGATTGAATTGTTACTCTAGCATAAGAAATCATATGACAAGAATTATATAAGTTGATGTTCTAAGAATGATCATGATGCCCTCGTGTCCGTATTTTATTTTTATCGACACCTCTATCTCTAAACATGTGGACATATTTTTCGATTTCGGCTTTCGCTTGAGGACAAGCGAGGTCTAAGCTTGGGGGAGTTGATACCTCCAATTTGTATCATGCTTTTATATTGATATTTATTGCATTATGGGTTGTTATTACACATTATGTCACAATACTTATGCCTATTCTCTCTTATTTTACAAGGTTTACATAAGGAGGGAGAATGCCAGCAGCTGGAATTCTGGGCAACAAAAGGAGCAAATATTAGAGACCTATTCTGCACAACTCCAAAAGTCCTGAAACTCCACGAAAGTTATGTCTCGAAATAATAATAAAATACTGAGCGGAAGAAATACATCAGGGGGGGCAAGTCCTGTCCATGAGGGTGGGGGGCACGCCCTACCCCCCTGGGCACGCCCCTGCTCGTGGGCCCCCTATTGGACCTCCTGTGGCCATCTTCTGCTATATGAAGTCTTTCATCCGAAGAAAAATAATAAGCAAGCTTTCGAGACGAGACTCCGCCGCCACGAGGCGAAACCTTGGCGGAACCAATCTAGGGCTCCGGCAGAGCTGTTCTGCCAAGGAAACTTCCCTCCGGGAGGGGGAAATCATTGCCATCGTCATCACCAACGATCCTCTCATCTGGAGGGGGTCAATCTCCATCAACATCTTCACCAGCACCATCTCCTCTCAAACCCTAGTTCATCTCTTGTATCCAATTCTTGTCTCTAAGTCCGGGATTGGTACCTGTGGGTTGGTAGTAGTGTTAATTACTCCTTGTAGTTGATGCTAGTTGGCTTATTTGGTGGAATATCATATGTTCAGATCCTATATGCATATTAATACCCCTCTAATTATGAACATGAATATGCTTTGTGAGTAGTTATGTTTGTTCCTAAGGACATGGGAGAAGTCTTGCTATTAGTAGTCATGTGAATTTGGTATTCGTTCGATATTTTGATGAGATGTATGTTGTCTCTCCTCTAGTGGTGTTATGTGAACATCGATTACATGACACTTCACCATTATTTGGGCCTAGAGGAAGGCATTGGGAAGTAATAAGTAGATGATGGGTTGCTAGAGTGACAGAAGCTTAAACCCTAGTTTATGCACTGCTTCGTAAGGGGCTGATTTGGATCCATATGTTGCATGCTATGGTTAGGTTTACCTTAATAATTTTGTTGTAGTTGCGGATGCTTGCAATAGAGGTTAATCATAAGTGGGATGCTTATCCAAGTAAGTACAGTACCCAAGCACCGGTCCTCCCACATACCAAATTATCAAAGTACCAAACGCGAATCATATGAACATGATGAAAACTAGCTTGACGATATTCCCATGTGTCCTCGGGAGCGCTTTTCTCTATATAAGAGTTTGTCCAGGCTTGTCCTTTGCTACAAAAAGGATTGGGCCACCTTGCTGCACTTTATTTACTTTTGTTACTTGTTGCTCGTTACCAATTATCGTATCACAAAACTATCTGTTACCTATAATTTCAGTGCTTGCAGAGAATACGTTGCTGAAAACTGCTTATCATTTCCTTCTGCTCCTCATTGGGTTCGACACTCTTACTTATCGAAAGGACTACGATAGATCCCCTATTCTTTTGGGTCATCACACACCTGTGGCTATTCCGGCCCTCAATCTGGAGCAGATCGTGTCGTCCGAGGACGGGTGGATGGACCCCGCGACGAAGGCCGCACACCCAGCGGCGATAGAGACGAATACTGACTTCACCTCTTGTGAGACCTGTGTTGCCGGACCCTTGGATTCGTCCCCGGCCACAGGCTCCGAGCCGCCTGCGTCCGTGCCTATCGAATCTGATTGGGCACTGGTCATGGAGTTCATCTCCGCGGATATCTTTCAGCACTCGCCCATGGGCGACGTGCTAAATTCATTAAGGTCTCTCTCCTTGTCAGGAGGCCCTTGGCCGAACTGTGTCCGGCTCGAGTGGGAAGCGGACGACGAAGAAATTCGCCCCCCACCCACCACCCACTTAATATCCACTGTCGACGACTTAACCGACATGCTTGATTTCAGCTCCGAAGACATCGACGGTATGGACGACAATGCAGGAGAAGAACAGGAACCACCGCCCATAGGGCGCTGGACAGCCACCTCATCATATGATATATACATTGTGGACACCCCCAAAGAAAGCGATGGCAATAAGGCAACGGAGGATAATCCCCTCGAGAAGCAATCTAAGCACCGGCGTCATCGGCGCCGCTCTAAGCCCCGCCATAGCAAAAGCAGCGATACCGGCACAAGAGACAATAACGCTGCGGACAGTGTCGAAGACAATCCCTTCCAGCCAGGCTTCGAGCGGGAGGATGGGCAAGCTAGCCCTAAGGAACAAGCGACGGACGGAGAATCAGAGGATGACAATTACATGCCTCTCTCCGATGATGAGATGAGCCTCGGCGACGAAGAATTTATTGTGCTTGAGGATCCCATCGAGCAGGAGCGCTTCAAGCGCCGGCTTATAGCCACAACAAAAAGCTTGAAGAAAAAGCAACAGCAGCTTCAAGCTGATCAAGATCTGCTAGCGGATAGATGGACCGAGGTGTTGGCAACCGAGGAATACGAACTCGAGCGCCCACCCAAAAGTTACCCAAAGCGCAGGTTACTACCCCCAACTCGAGGAGGAAGCATTAAAACCTACACTACCAGCGTATGATGCGTCTGACCGGCCACCTCGTGGCCGAGACAAAGCGGCGTATCAGCCCGAAGTCCAGCCCGCACCTCGTCGCCATTCAAACAAAAACACCAAGGCCCGGGGCAACACACAGGACCTGCGAGACATATTGGAAAACAAAGCAGGACATACAAGATCGACCTACGGATCACAGGGGCACGCCCCAACAAGTGACGACGACCGTCACGCCAGATATACTAAAAGCAAATCCGGCCGGGCCGAATATAGCAGACAAGACTCGTATGAACTGCGTCGTGATATAGCCCGGCACAGAGGCGCCGCACACCCCCTATGCTTCACTGATGAAGTAATGGATCACGAATTCCCAGAAGGTTTTAAACCCACGAATATTGAATCATATGATGGCACAATAGATCCCGCGGTATGGATCGAAGATTTCCTCCCCCACATCCACATGGCCTGCGCTGACGATCTACATGCCATCAAGTACCTCCCATTAAAACTCAAAGGACCTGCTCAACATTGGCTCAATAGCCTGCCGGCAAACTCCATTGGCAGTTGGGAGAAATTGGAGGACGCATTCCATGATAACTTCCAGGGCACTTATGTGCGACCACCGGATGCCGATGACTTGAGTCACATAACCCAATAGCCAGGGGAATCAGCCAGGAAATTCTGGACTCGGTTCCTAACTAAAAAGAACCAAATCATCGACTGTCCGGATGTCGAGGCCTTAGCGGCATTTAAGCATAACATCCGCGATGAGTGGCTTGCCCGACACCTCGGCCAAGAAAAGCCGAAGTCCATGGCAGCCCTCACGACACTCATGACCCGCTTTTGTGCGGGCGAGGATAGCTGGCTGGCTCGCAGCAACAACACATCAAGAAACCCTGGCAATTCAGATGCCAAAGATAGCAATAACAGGCCACGTCGCAGCAGACACAAGCGCCGCAACAACGGCGACAACGCCGAAGACACGGCAGTTAATGCCGGATTCAGTGGCTCTAAATCCGATCAGCGGAAAAAGGCGTTCAAAAGAAGCAATCTGGTCCCATCCAGCTTGGACCGCATACTCGATCATTCGTGTCAAATTCACGGCACCCCCGATAAACCAGCCAACCACACCAACAGAGAATGATGGGTGTTCAAACAAGCCAGCAAGTTAAATGCCAAAAACAAGGAAAGGGGGCTGCATAGAGACGACGAGGAGGAGCCCCGGCCGCCGAACACAGGAGGACAGAAGAAATTTCCTCCCCAAGTGAAAACGGTAAACATGATATACGCAACCCATATTCCCAAGCGGGAATGGGAGCATGCACTGAGGGACGTTTATGCGATGGAGCCAGTCGCCCCAAAGTTCAACCCATGGTCTTCTTGTCCGATCACCTTTGATCACAGGGACCACCCCGCCAGTATTTGTCATGGCAGTTCTGCCGCATTGGTCCTTGACCCCATCATTGACGGATTTCACCTCACTCAAGTCATTATGGATGGTGGCAGCAGCCTGAACCTACTCTATCAGGATATAGTGCGTAAAATGGGCATAGACCCCTCAAGAATCAAACCCACCAAAACCACCTTTAAAGGTGTCATCCTAGGTGTAGAGACCTGTTGCACGGGCTCAATCACACTGGAAGTGGTCTTCGGATCACCGGACAACTTCCGAAGCGAGGAGTTAATCTTCGATATCGTCCCCTTCCGCAGTGGCTATCACGCACTGCTCGGACGAACCGCATTTGCCAGATTCAATGCGGTACCGCATTATGCATACCTCAAGCTCAAAATGCCCGGACCTCGCGGGGCTATAACAGTTAATGGAAACACAGAACGCTCGCTCCGCACGGAGGAGCACACTGCAGCCCTCGCAGCAGAAGCACAAAGCAGCCTTATGAGGCAAACCGCCAATTCGGCGAAAAAGACCCCAGATACCTTCAAGCGAGTCCGGAGTACCCTGCAAGAGGATCGACAGGCACGTTTAGAGCTCGCCTAGCAATTTGGCCTCCATCCTAGTCCCAGTCAAGTGGCGAAATTTGCGCCGCGCGTACATAACTACGCACTCAAGATACCATGGGCATAGGCGGAGGAACGGCCATGGCACGGCCCGCAATGCGGCTCAACCACTTCAGGACCCGTATACCTTTAACATTTTCTTCCTTTCAGGTCCCTATTCTCTGAAGGCCCTCTCCGATTGTCTGATTATCGGACCCGTCATGGGAAGGGAACACCAAGGAAGCAAGAAGCTTTGACGTACAAGGGAATCCTCAGGTGGTCTCTGATAACGATCGATATACCTATTTTGCATACCCACACGCAGCTTGACCTTGGATAGGACATGTCAAATAGTCCTATTTTTTACTTATTGCACTACATGTACGCATACGCTTTGACATATCATTTAAATGTACATCATTAGCTCATTATTGCATTCCTTTACCTTTTTCCCTTGTCTTCTTATTTATGAAAAATCGCACCCGTACATTTTGATACGACCAGTGCGCTAGGGGCTTCAGTTTACCCCATAACACGGCATGAAAAGTCTGAACACTTTGGACAGTGCGGCACCCCGAACTTATAGCATTATATGCATCAGCTCCGAATCATGTCTTGGGTCAATAGTTGGGTTTGCCCGGCTCCCACGTTTTGGTACCTTACGTTCCGCTATATCGGCTAAGGTTGCACTGGGAGAACAACTGTGATTGTGTCCCGGTTCTTCCGGACGAGCACCTCAGTAGAGAAAGCCGAAAACTGACTGTCATGATGCGGCGAGAGCTGGTCGCTGTTCGAGAGGTCTCAAATCCTTAAAGATTTTTTCCGCTTTGGGCGAGGAGTCAGCCTTGTCCGATTTAAGCGTATATAGCGCCCGAAGTTCGGCCTTCCGAATACTAGGGTCTTCGCCAAAATTTAAAATTGTAGACTTCTATGGCTAGGTGAGAGTGATAAGGCTCTATAGTCCGATTGTCTGGTTCGTTGTGCTGAACACCTCCTTCGAAGGACCCAAAACTAGGATAAAGAGTGATCATGTTTATCCCGAACACCTCGGTACTAATTACATGGGGGCAGAAGCCGACGACTGGCCAACTCTCAAATTTTATAAACGGCCGCACAAAAGGTAATATTTTAAATTAACAAGCATTACATAGCACACATGAACTCGTTTCACATTACAGGATCACATGAGTACATTCATTCAAATATTACATCCTTAGCACATTCCTCTGCCACAAGGCGAGCACCCTTCAGGACACTGTCATAATACTTTTCGGGGTGGCGATGCTCATTGCCCTCCGGCGGCCCCTCCTTCACGAGCTTTTCGGCGTCCATCTTCGCCGAGTGGACTTTCGCCCGGGCAAAAGCCCTGCGTGCACCCTCAATGCAGACGGACCACTTTATGACTTCAATCCGGGGGCAGGCGTTCACAAGCCGCCTTACCAGGCCGAAATAGCTGCCGGGCAGGGGCTCGCCAAGCCACATCAAGACTATGAGGCCCTTCATTGCCAGTTCATCCGCCTTGTGAAGCTCGACCAGTTGCTTCAACTGGTCGCTCAAGGGCATCGGATGTTCGGTCCCAGTATACTGAGACCAGAACAACTTCTCTGTCCAGCTCCCTCCCTCGGCCCGATAGAACTCCGCGGCATCCGACACACTGCTGGGTAGATCTGTGAACGCTCCTGGAGAGCTCCGAATTCGGGTAAGTAAAAGGAAAGTTTCCTTCACATGCTTGCTTTGCATAAAGAATGCCTTACCCGCCGCTATCTTCTTGACAGCCTCAATTTCCTGGAGGGCCTTTTGAGCTTCAGCCTTGGCATTTTTTGCGTTCTCGAGGGCCTTTGCAAGCTCGGACCCTTGCGTCTTAGAGCCACACTCCAAGGACTCGTACTTCTTGACAAACTCCTGGTGCTCTTGTTGAACCTCGCCGACTCAGGCCTCTTGCTTCTCGTGCTCGGCGTGCTCCTTGGCCGCTTTGCCTTCGGCCTCGGACAGCGCCTGCTTCAGGGCCGCCACTTCGGTCGTGGCCCCTAGCAAAATTCGTGACGACCCTATGATCTAACAACCAGTTTCATTTTTCTTTCTCAATAAACAAAGGAGGTATTACTTACCTTTGTTCTCTTCGAGCTACCTCTTGGTAAGGCCGAGCTCATCCTCAGACCGCTCAAGGTCCCGCTTCAGTGTGGAGACCTCCGCCGTGTGAGAGGCAGCGGCCAGCAGTGAAGCCTGCTTGTTCACATAGACATATTCGGATTAGACTCCTGTGATTATTATTTGATCCTCTGTTCGGCCTTTCTTCGCGAACACCAAACAGAGCATCAGGGGCTACTGTCTATGCTGTAACATTTTCTCATAATTTGATTACTTACCTCAAAGCCTGTTAGGAGGCTGGCACAGGCTTCAGTCAGTCCGCTTTTGGCGGACCGGACCTTCTTGACCACCGCACTCATGATAGTGCGGTGCTCTTCATCAATGGAAGCGACGCGAAGCGCTTCCAGCAAATTGTCCGATGCCTCTGGATGGACAGAGGCCATCGGCACAGACAGCTTCTCCCTCTTAGACTTGCTACCCCCGGCATTAGAGCCCATGGGAGTCTTGCCCCTCGTGCGCCCAGCGTCCGGAATGTCACCTTGGGGCGCCTCCGGAACTATCTCCCCTTGGTTCAGCACCCTTTGAGACAACACCTCGACGTCGTCCGTAGGGCAGGGGGAGGAGGCGGTCGGGAGTGAATCGTTTTTCATCTCCGACGGGCCCAAGGACTCATCCGAAGAGGATACGTCGATATGGGCTTTGGATGGGCTGCATGGTCATGCTCGGCATGATAAGAAGCAATAAAATAAAACATACCAAGAACTATTATGGTATCCGGATACTTACGACTTTGCCAGGGGCTTGTCCCTGGGTAACCACTCCTCGTCGCTAAAAGTGGCCGCCGTGGAGTAGTCCGGAAGAAGAATCCTTCCCTTCTTGGACCCCTCGGCTTCCCCTGACGGGGCGGCCTTCCTTTTCTTGTCTCCCCCGGCTAAGGGGGGAGAACTTTCCTCTTCCTCCTCCTTGTTTTCATGGGAGGAGGGCGCCTCGGTGTTATCGGACGATGAGTCCGATACGACCTTGCGCCAGAGACCTTTCCTGGTCCCCGCGGCCTTCTTCTTGGCCTTCTTCTCCGGCACCTCATAGGGCGCAGGAACCATCATCTCCGTTAAGAGAGCCCCTGCTGGATCCTCGGGCAGTGGGGCCAGACAATCGATCTGCTCCGCTGTCACAACCCATTCCTGTTAAATTGCGTGGAGGCTTAGATCCCCCACATGATTATACTGGGAAAAGAAACATCTTATGAGATATTAGGAGCTTACCAGATTGGCAGGGCGCTTTGCGCTGAGTCCGCGATCCTCGGTAAGGGGAGGAGGTACCTCGGTGGACTTGAACAACACCCTCCAGATGTCCTGGTGTGTCGTGTCGAAGAGCTCTCGCAGCGTCTGGTGCTTAGCTGGGTCGAACTCTCACATGTTGAATGCCCGTCTTTGACACGGGAGGATCCGGCGGAAGAGCATAACCTGGACCACGTTGACAAGCTTGATTATCTTGCTTATCATGTTTTTAACACAGTTATGGAGTCCGGTCAGCTCCACCGATGAACCCCAGGATATGCCCTTCTCTTTCCGGGAGGTGAGCCGCGTGGGGATGCCGGATCGAAATTCGGGGGCCGCCACCCAGTTGGGGTCACGTGGCTCGGTGATGTAGAACCACCCCGATTGCCACCCCTTCACGTTCTCCACATAGGAGCCTTCGAGCCAGGTGACGTTGGGCATTTTGCCCACCATGGTGCCTCCGCACTCCGCTTTGCTGGCCGACCACCACCTTCGGTTTAACATTGAAGGTCTTCAGCCACAGGCCGAAGTGGGTCTTGATGCAGAGAAAGGCCTCGCACACGACGATAAACGCCGAGATGTTGAGGATGAAATTGGGGGCCAGATCGTGGAAGCCCAGCCCGTAGTAGAACATGAGCCCGCGGACAAATGGGTGGAGGGGAAATCCCAGCCCGCGGACGAAATGGGTAAGGAATACAACCCTTTTGTGGGGTTTGGGGGTAGGGATGATCTGCCCCGCGTCTGGGAGCCGATGCGCGATATCTGCGGCCAGGTATCCGGCTTCCCAGAGCTTCGTAATGTTCTCCTCCGTAATAGAGGAGACCATCCACTTGCCTCCCGCTCCAGACATGTTTGGAGTGGTTTTGCGGAGAAAATGCGAACTTGGGCGCTGGAGCTCGAGTGCGCGAGAATGGATGGGCAGGGAAGAAGAAGGCGCGGGTGAAAAGGAGGAGTCCTTGTCCCTCTATAAGGTGGAAGAAACTATGCGCCTCCCCATCTGCTTGGTAAACTCGCTTATTCCCCAAGCGTCGTGATTGATGGCGCGGTTGGATTACCCACACCCGTATTGATGAGAATCCCGTGATAAGGGGACACAATCTCTGCTTCGACAAGACGTGCCAAGAAAACTGCCTCGCAATATGTGCAGTAGCTGGTTGGGAAAATGGTTCATAATGACCGGGCCACGGCAGGACGTCACGTATAAAAAGTTGCCAGCGAATTAGATTTGTGGAATAATATACTCTCTACGGTGGTATGTGGAATTTGTTTTGTAGAGCCGGACACGATCCTTGTGTTCAAAATCTTCTATGGAGTATTCGGAGAAGGAACCCGCCTTGCAATGCCAAAGACAATCTGCGCGCCGGACTCATCGTCATTGAAGCCTGATTCAGGGGCTACTGAGGGAGTCCTGGATTAGGGGGTCCTCGGATAGCCGGACTATATACTTTGGCCGGACTATTGGATTATGAAGATACAAGATTGAAGACTTCATCCCGTGTCCGGGTGGGACTCTCCTTTGTGTGGAAGGCAAGCTTGGTAATTCGGATATGTAGATCTCCTCCCTTGTAACCGACTCTGTGTAACCCTAGCCCCCTCCGGTGTCTATATAAACCGGAGGGTTTAGTCCGTAGGACAACAACAATCATAATCATAGGCTAGCTTCTAGGGTTTAGCCTCTACAATCTCGTGGTAGATCAACTCTTGTAATACTCATATCATCAAGATCAATCAAGCAGGAAGTAGGGTATTACCTCCATCGAGAGGGCCCGAACCTGGGTAAACATTGTGTCCCCCGCCTCCTGTTACCATCCGCCTTAGATGCACAGTTTGGGACCCCCTACCCGAGATCCACTGGTTTTGACACCGACAACCTGTTGTCATTGATGAAGGCATTCGTCCATTGGATGGTCTCGCAAAGCTGCATCTTATTCCACCAATGATGACTATGCCACTCATGACTCTGCTGCAAATGCATCCAAGTCAAATCCTCAAGCCACAGCTCCCAGGGTGATGACTGACCGTGAGCTGCTTCTTAGTCTTCACCAGAAGGTGGATCGCAACCATAAATGGGTTAAGCGTCAGTTTGGTTCTATTCTTCACAACATGACTGCTACACATAATGCAGTGAAGAAAAACCATTACTACCTCCATGTAGTTTTCGGTCGCACCTGGGCTGTCTTATCACATCTGTATGGTGAATAAGATCTGAAGAAAATGGGTCTCAAGGAGAACTTTGACTGGTCTGCTCCTCCACCGAAGAAATTCAAGAAGGTCAAAGTTCCTTCCTTGGTGGCCAGCTCATATTCTTCATCCCGCGACACCGACGAGTATGAAGACTTGGACGACACTGCAGCAGGCCCTACAACGACAAACGACCCCAACAACGCTGGCGCTCCTCCATCAACTTGATATTCTTAAGGAGCGTTAGTCCTCATTTTCGATCCTTTTGGTCATTCAATGACAAAGCGGGAGAAATTTGAGTTAGTCTTCAAGCCATTCTACCTATATGGGCGGTTTTTTTCTAAGTTACAACTCTCGTTCTTTTGAAGACTTTGCTGGATCGAGTTGTAATATTAAACTCTATGGTGGTGTGATACTTGTGCTGATTTCTTCTGCATGCTTATTCCTCATTAATGTTAATGCACGCATGTTGAATTACATCAGTCACCATATTTCATCATGCATTTCAAATTCTTCATTTTATATGTTAAATGCATGTATGAATTACAAGATATAGGGGGAGATCTCCATGATTCTACTCTTCAAGTGTGCACTGCTTCTAAAGCAAAATCCTCACTATGCACATCCTCAGGGGGAGTTCTTCTATATCTTGCAATCAAATTCCTCAATATCAGTATTTACACTTCATATGTTTATCCCCGTTGAAAAATTAACCCATATTGTCATCAATCACCAAAAAGGGGGAGATTGTAAGTGCATCTAGTGCCCCTTAGTGATTTTGGTGTATTAAAGACTTATAGGTTAAGGGACTGATGCATTTGTGAGTGTACACGGTTCTATAAGTATATGAGGAGTTTGATATTTACAGATAAAGTCGACCCCTAAAAATGAAGTTCTTCAACTGAAGACTGTGGATTTCTGAAGACTTTGAAAGTGAAGAAATTGGTGTAATCCTGAAGACTTGGTATTCATTCGAGGAACATGAAGCATGAAGACTTTTGTTTTCGCAGTTTCATTTTCTCTTTCTTGAGTCATATGAAACACCGTACTGTTAAAGGGGGTCGAGGAAATACTAAGGAAAAATTTCCAAGTGATGCTCAACTCAAAATCCTACACCTACCAATCCCTTTGAGTGAAGCCATTGGAAATCTCATACAGTTCAGTCAATTTATTCAGTGACAGAGACGAAGTTCTTCTGGTCTCTGAGGAATTTGATGTGACTGAGGAGTTAGGAATTCGCGAGTGTGGATTGCCTATGATACGTCCATTTTGCATCATGCTTTTATATCGATATTTATTGCATTATGGGTTGTTATTACACATTATGTCACAATACTTATGCCTATTCTCTCTTATTTTACAAGATTTACATAGAGGGAGAATGCAAGCAGCTGGGATTCTGGGCTAGAAAAGGAGCAAATATTAGAGACCTATTCTGCACAGCTCCAAAAGTCCTGAAACTTCACGGAAGACGTTTTCAGAATATATGAAAAATACTGAGCGCAAGAAGTTTACCAGGGGGGCCACACCCTACCCACGAGGGTGGGGGGCGTGCCCTACCCCCCTGGGCGCGCCCCCCAACCTTGTGGGCCCCCTGGTGGCCCTCCGATGGCCATCTTCTGCTATATGGAGTCTTTCGATGAGGAAAAAATCATAAGCCATCTTTCCGGATGAGACTCCGCCGCCACGAGGAGGAACCAATCTAGGGCTCTGGCGGAGCTGTTCTGCCAGGGAAACTTCCCTCCGGGAGGGGAAATCATCACCATCATCATCATCAACGATCCTCTCATCTTGAGGGGGTCAATCTCCATCAACATCTTCACCAGCACCATCTCCTCTCAAACCCTAGTTCATCTCTTGTATCCAATTCTTGTCTCTAAGTCCGGGATTGGTACCTGTGGGTTGCTAGTAGTGTTAATTACTCCTTGTAGTTGATGCTAGTTGGTTTACTTGGTGGAAGATCATATGTTCAGATCCTATATGCATATTAATACCCCTCTGATTATGAACATGAATATGCTTTGTGAGTAGTTATGTTTGTTCCTGAGGACATGGGAGAAGTCTTGCTATTAGTAGTCATGTGAATTTGGTATTCGTTTGATATTTTGATGAGATGTATGTTGTCTCTCCTCTATTGGTGTTATGTGAACGTCGACTACATGACACTTCACCATTATTTGGGCCTAGAGGAAGGCATTGGGAAGTAATAAGTAGATGATGGGTTGCTAGAGTGACAGAAGCTTAAACCCTAGTTTATGAGTTGCTTCATAAGGGGCTGATTTGGATCAATATGTTTCATGCTATGGTTAGGTTTACCTTAATACTTTTGTTGTAGTTGTGGATGCTTGCAATAGAGGTTAATCATAGGTGGGATGCTTGTCCAAGTAAGGGCAGCACCCAAGCACCGGTCCACCCACATACCAAATTATCAAAGTACCGAACGCGAATCATATGAACGTGATGAAACCTAGCTTGACGATATTGTAGGGTAACGCAGTAGAAAACAAAAAAAATCGACCTACGCACCAGCCCAGGACCACTATGGAGACTGCATACATGGTTTGATCTTTTTCGTTACCGACTCGTAGCGCAGCGGGAAGTAGAGTCGATGACGATCGGCGGTGCAGATCCCCGCAGCTAGGATTTACAACCTCCCAACCGCAAGGATGTATACCCTCATCTGCTCCTCGGACAGCCCTTCGGGAGGCGGTCGAATAGCCCCCCCCCCCGGATGGTGTCGCGGACAGCCCTTCGGGAGGACCTTCGGAACTCGAATGGTCACTCAGACAGCCCTTCGGGAGGACCTTCGATACTCGGACGGTCACACGGACAGCCCTTCGGGAGGCACTCACGAACTAAGACCGAAACTACGATCTCTCTACAGAGTTGCACACATGCGGTGTCATCTATCCGGCAGAGCTTCGCCGTCCAGAACTAGTTCCTGCTAGAACCCAGACAGCCTTTCGGCTCTACGAAACTATTTTGCGGGGAGGGAGAGAGAAGCCAGATCATTGCATGGCACTTGTATGTGAGAAGGGATGAGGAGAATGGTAGCCCCTTCTCCTCCTTTTATAGGCCAAGGCAAGGGTGGGGTGGTGGAGGAAATACCAAAACACCCATGCTACATGTCCCACATGAAGGGTGAAATGGTAACTCAAGTGGGGCACCAAGGGGACACCATGGAGGCACCCCCTTGGCCAGCCACAACCTTGCCCCCTCCCATGGGGGGGGGGCAACAAGCCACCAACATGTCTCCTAGAAACATGGGTGCTCCCTAGACAAAAAGCCACCAAACATGTAACCCCCGATTCGTGGGATCTTGTCGCCTCGTGCTGAGACAAGATGTTTTCCACGAAACATTTTTTCTGAAAAATTCCGGAAGGTCCCAAAACATTTCAGGCACCCTCTAAAATTATTCTCGGCATGATCTGAAACATTTCCGGTGTGGTGATTTTTATCAGCGAAAAGCAACAACGGCGGTTACGGCAGCTCCGGAACACTTTTGGTTTTTCTCTCCGAAAATTCCCAAAAGTTCCCAGACCAATTCGGGGGTCCTCTAAGAATTTCTAGGCGAGTGACGAAACCATTTTGACCTAATAATATATTCCGAAACAACTTTTCGGTTTTACCGAAACTCTTTCGGTGTTCTCTCTCCGAAACTCTTCCGTTGTCTCCGAAACTTTTCCGGTGACTTTCTCTCAGACTCCCTGTCTAGTATTCAGCAGATAGATGACCCTTAAGCGTGTGACCCTATAGGTTCGGTGAAGTATAGACATGACCTGGAACCCCTTCCGATCAATGATCAACATCGGAGCCATGGACACCCATATTGACCCCTATACCCACACGAATGAATATTCGAGTGAACCTCCAGTTGTCGTGTGCTATTCCTGTTGCTTCGTGATATGTTACAAATACCCGAGGTGAGATTTACTTGCATCCCCATGGATCAACGACTTGTCCACTGTGCTAGTTACCTCGTTACCAGTTTTGTTCTCTTTTCTCGTTTCCATGTTGCGCATCCCTGTGATCAAATCACACTGTGTCTGGCCACATGATGATGGATATCATAACACCGAGAGGGCCCGAGAATATCTCTCCATCGTCGGAGGAGCAAATCCCAATATTGAGCTATCAAGTTACTTGACACACTTTTCCATGAACCCGTAAGCCGCCGTAATAGCCACCCATTTACGGATGACGTTTAACAAACCCCAAAGGTCATGAAGCAAGTATGAAGAAACTCGATACTCTCATGGTCTAAGGAATTACACAAACGTTAACCATCTCTGTGTTATGTACCATTAACTTGTGACGAACAAATCTCATAGCATAACATCAATCCAGGTCGATTCAACACAAATGTTCTCTTAACATTGTGCCCTCAAAGTTGCTGGCATAGACATCCCCATGACCAGGAAAACAGAATCATCATGCAACACTTGAGCTAGTCTTAGAGGCCAGACTAGGAATACTTCTTACCGTTTATTATTCCACACGTGCATATGAGTCTTCCTCCGAGCCTCGTGTTGTTGCAGGCTCGAGAACCATAGCAGTTATAGAATGCAACATAAACATAATTATGAACACGGAGATAAGTAATAGCATTTATTATTGCCTCTAGGGCATATCTCCTACAAACTCCCACTTGCACTAGAGTCAATAATCTAGTTAATGCTAATGCACTTTACACCTACGGCATACCGGTGTAAAAATTGCTTCGCATGTGGTATAGCCTGATTTCCATCGGATCAGACAACTTCAGTTTCGTGCCTATCTCTGCATATCCTTGCATTTTCACGCTTTCAAAAAGTTCATATCTTGTGCAGACTTGGCTTTTATGTATGTGAATCACAGGTCAAACCTGGATTCCTCAGACTGAGTTATGGAGAAACTACCTGCAGTAGTGTCCCATTGACAAAAGCCATCTTCGAACCATACTAAGTTCATGAATGAACTATATGATTCAACATCTTGTTTGTCTCTTCTAAAGCGTCAACATACTTAGTCATTTGTTATAGAATTTGCCACAGTATCCTGTTGGGAACAATTTCCAACTACCGTGCCACCATATTGTGTATTACACAAAACCCTTAACTTAAATCGAAAATCGCATGGAGAAAAGATGAAGACTATATCGATGTAACATTTTACAACGAACTCTTCATGATCTCTGCTTGCGAGAAAACATATCATCAGTACTTACTCTAGTACTCAATGGCATCTTTCACTGTTGTCCCACGATCAGTACTTTGATCACTTTAGTATCCATACTCGCAACACCTTGGGAGTATCAAACATATCTGGTTGTTTTACATACCATGGAGTACATGATTAATCCAAACACAAAAGTGTGTAGAATCTGCATCATGTATTTTTCTCATCAGTGTTTTGGGACACCGAGTCTTGCAAAAAACTCTTCCATGTGACTCCGGCAAGAATCACTCCTTGGCAGTTTTAAATGCTAAAAGGTTTTAGCACCTTGTCAATATGCATTCATTGCTTAACCCTATTAGGTAAATCTATCGACATAGATCATTATGCCTAATATTGAGGCTATTTTGCCTAAGCACTTCATCAGAAAAACTATTTTCAAATGAAGTCCTAATTCGTGTTAAGAAATTTATTTCCAATTAACAATGTGTCAAGCACACAAGGTTTTTAGAAATATTATTACGCTCCCACTTACTTTCTTGAATTACAAGCATCTTTGTTACCCATTGATGAAGTCAGAACCCTTTGACCATTTCATCAAAGCACGAAGATTCAAACTCCATTTTGCTCTCTTCTGTCCATCGCTGGAACTCTGAAGTTTGCACCCTTACTAACATCCTCTGGATAGACAAAATGCCTTGGACTGTAACACATGCAAGTCCTTGGTTTCATTTCCATCATATGGAAATCCTATTGTCATCCATGTTTCATATCTCATGATTGAAATATGTATTAATTGCTAGTTCAACCCGAACCGACTTTAAGCATCGCTACGATGAAAACAACCTCATTGTAGTCAACTCTTGAACTTGTTATTTCAACAAGTCGAGCTTTATGGATAAAACATTTTTATCCATATCAGTTTTAAGTTCCATAAATATTCGTTAGACTCTAAGTCTTCCGAAAGGTGTATCAAGGTTTTAATCTTGAATCACTGATATGGAAACTAACTCGGGTTGTATTGGCATTTAGCCAATTCCGGAGTCAGGGCCCATCAATGCTTCCTTGTGTCTTGTAGGTATAATGTTGTATAACAACAATATCTCGTTTGCGCACCTGAGAGGTTTGCACGAGCCTTGCCTACGTGGTTCAGCTGCAAGTTCGACTGAAGTTCATACATTTTATTCTAGAGACTTCCGTATCAGTCACAGTAGGCAACTCTGTAATTACTTCCAAGGTCTCTTTCCTTTGATTTGATCACGAAGATACTGTTTATCTCGTCGAGTTGCACTATTCTCCCACTCACCTTTTTGAAAGAACCATTCTCTTTAAAGGCACACCGTTTCGCGGCAAAACTATTTGTCTCGGTATAGTGAGGGAGGAATACCCAACATTTTGGTATAACCTACAAAGTAGCACTTGTCTGATTTGGATTAGGTTTGTAACTTTTACACAAGCCCCATATTCCAAATGTTAATAAAAGATATAACATGGTTGGGCGTACCATACCATGGCTTCCTTTCAACAGACCCGATGTAGCTCTTTTCAATGTAAAAGCAGCAGTCTCTAAAGCATCACTTTAAAACGGATAATGGCAAATTTATTTATGTCATCTTTGACCTTACCATGTCATAAATGGTTAGATTACATCTCCACGGACTTTCCACTTGCAGTGGTGTTCCGGGAGGTGCAAGTTATGAAACCCCTTTCACAACTCATCAGACATTCGCTAAACATGTAACTCAAATATTCCTTTGTGCAATCAAATTGCAGAAACATAATTTTCTTGTTACAATAACTTCTACTTCATTTTTGAAAACCTTTCGAATGATTTCAAAAGATCCAGACTTACGTCTCATCAAGTAAATATCCATATATCTACTTGAGTCATTTCTGAAGATAAATAAATCCACCACTTGCAACAACATTTATTGAACTACACACATCAAAATGTATGATCACCAATAAGTTTGTTGCTCGTTCCTTATGGCCTGTGAACGGTATTTCAGTCACTTCACTTTTCGGAGGAAAGTTGCAAGTGTCAGATGATTCAAAATCAAACGACTTCAAAATCCATCATAATGGAATTTTTCCATGCGGGTTTCTCCAATGTGACCAAATGCAGTGCCACACATGTGTGGTATTCTCATAGTCTCGCGACATTTAGCGTCACGTTATGGATGTATCATATTACCATCAATATTCATAACATACATCCCATCTTGGATGGAAGCATGACCCTTCATGTTATTCATAATACTTAAACAACAATTGTTGGTTTTATGAACAACTCTTTTGCAACAAACATTGTGCAATGGGCTAGAGTGTATGAAACTCTAAAATGAATTATGAAAGTAAACCCAGAGGTATTGTATTATTATCAATATTCATAACATACATCTCATTCATAATGAAAGTATGGCCCTTGTGTTATTCATAACATCGAACATAAAAAGTTCTCTTATGAACAACCTTCTTGCAAGATACCTTATGCAATGGGCTAGAGTTTGTAAAACTCTAAATGAATTATGAAAATAAATACATACAGCAATACACCGATGGAAGGTATAGTAACATTTACTATGTTCCCTGTGTATACCTTAACCTCATTTCTGGCTAGTCTTTTTAGGCCATAGTAGCTCTTACATTGATTCGCAACAGAATGCAATCGAGCGGGTATCTTTGTGATTAACTCACAATACCCAAGAATTAGTGATTAACATGTTTAACCATAATTCCCAAGAACTATATCTTTGACCAGCCTACTATACATCAAAAACTTGTATGACATTCATACATGAGCTGGATATTCCAGTCATCTTTCTTTCTGCCTTTATTCTTCTAACAGTTTAACTTTTAGTATTTCTCCTACTCGCAAAAGAAGCACCCAACTTAAGAGTGGCGTTAGCCCCGGACTTCCTAGGCGTGTAAGTCATACTAACACCCTTTGGACACTTCCTTTCTCTTTAAGTTGTTGTTTTATTCACCTTTCATTATATGACATGCGTTCTTCTGGATCCCTTTCCCAACAGTCAAATGCATAGTAAACACTTTTACTAATACTTGCAAACAAACATTGCTTTGTTTGTATCTGAAAATATTTTTCAATTCCATGAATATCATATAACTATCCCAACTTTCGAAGTTTGGGTTTCATGGAAGCAAACATATTCCACTTGACCTTAATAGAATTCTAGCTTTTGGATCGAAGGACGAGAGTCACATGATCCATAGCATTAGCGGGAGGATACGGAAAGCATGTGATAGGACAAAGTCCTTCTCGGCACTTTTGAGGACAATCCTCACATTAGGTTACCAATCGTAAAGTTTTAACCAGATATTTAACAGCTATTAAATTTTAACACGGAAGGTGGAAACGCGAGCCATTGTTCTACAACTATTTTGCAAGAACACTTAGACAGTGTTCATAATTAATTGCACTGAGAATTAAACATGTTAATTCAACACTGTGCTCCCACTCAAATCAATATCTCTCATAATTAATTTTGAGTGATACAAGATCCAGACTTCAATTCATCGCCATAGAATCATCATCTCATAACGGGAATTTTAATCGGTAGGCCAACTTGCCGATCACATCTCTATGTGACTCTTGCTCATCTTTCGATGTGTGTGTTCCGAGCTTAGGACGATCCTGCCATGAACGTCAAGACAACCAAGTGATCTTGCTGCGAGGTCTGACCTCACCCGCCTCACACTTCTCTAATCGTTCGTACCCATGCATCCATGGCGCACCCCGAAAAGATAGGTGCCATGACAGTGCTACACTTGGGAGAACACTAACTACTTGATATTTTAGTGAGAGATCACCCTAATAAAAAGCGACTACCACGCAATCAAGAAGGGTGCATCATAAGGGATAAACATCTCAGGCAATTCATAATAGCATGATATGGTATAGCCCTTTCTGACGGAGAAGTCTTTCATTTCTTCATCTTCGGCATTCGCGTCGGTGTTCACCTTCACGAAGATTGCCACCACCTTGTCGATGCACCAGATAATATTGCTATCTCTATAGCTAATAAAATAAGTGCATTACTTAAGGTTGACATGCAGGTCATTAAAGTGACAATCATATGGCTCCAACCATCATGCCGAATCATGACACGCAGATCATGTTAATTACATCATATAGTCATCTCATACATAATAAAATTGAATATGAGCATTGCTATACCACATCACATGCACATCCTGCAAAACCAAGTTAGACGCATCTAATCGGTTTATGCAAAATTTTATTTTACGTGGCTTCTAACGTTTTGACTTAAACCGCAGCTACCAACGTTTTATCATCAAGTATGATTATTCAAGTTGCTAGATTAACATCTCGAGGTGTATGAAACATGAGATAATTAAATCTTGAGCCCCATACTAAACTTCGCCATACGCATGACCCCCGTGCAGATCATATCTGCAATGCCCTTTCATCTGCGAATTTCATCTTTATTTTGACTACGGTAGAACCCAAAGAACTGATAGCACTTCCATGATCAATCAGGATCACGGATTGCCAGAACTTTGTCAAATTCCACCATTTTATCTTGAGATTGAGCAAACACAAATTCTAGGGAAGCAACAAGAACGTCGGGTAACAGATTTCATCTGTCACCCGCATAAATAATTTTCCGCAATAGATCTCATCTACTACCCAGTTATATTATGCAATACCCATACATCTCCATGTATTCTAGATCGAAACTTGCATCTACGCATAGCACGGCTCTTGATGCCACTGTAGGGTAACGCAGCAGAAAACAAAAAATTTCCGACCTACGCACCAGCCCAGGACCACTATGGAGACTACTTACATGGTTTGATCTTTTTCGTTACCGACTCGTAGCGCAGCGGGAAGTAGAGTCGATGACGATCGGCGGTGCAGATCCCTGCAGCTAGGATTTACAACCTCCCAACCGCGAGGATGTATACCCTCATATGCTCCTCGGACAGCCCTTCGGGAGGCGGTCGAATAGCCCCCCCCCCCCCCCCCGGACGGTGTCGCGGACAGCCCTTCGGGAGGACCTTCGAAACTCGAACGGTCACTCGGACAGCCCTTCAGGAGGACCTTCGAAACTCGGACGGTCACTCGGACAGCCCTTCGGGAGGCACTCACGAACTAAGACCGAAACTACGATCTCCCTACAGAGTTGCACACATACGGTGTCATCTATCCGGCAGGGCTTCGCCGTCCAGAACTAGTTCCTGCCGGAACCCAGACAGCCTTTCGACTCTATGAAACTATTTCGCGGGGAGGGAGAGAGAAGCCAGATCATTGCATGGCACTTGTATGTGAGAAGGGATGAGGAGAATGGCCGCCCCTTCTCCTTCTTTTATAGGCCAAGGCAAGGGGTGGGGTGGTGGAGGAAATACCAAAACACCCATGCTACATGTCCCACATGAAGGGTGAAATGGTAACTCAAGTGGGGCACCAAGGGGACACCATGGAGGCACCCCCTTGGCCAGCCACAACCTTGCCCCCTCCCATGGGGGGGGGCCAACAAGCCACCAACATGTCTCCTAGAAACATGGGTGCTCCCTAGACAAAAAGCCACCAAACATGTAACCCCCGATTCGTGGGATCTTGTCCCCTCGTGCTGAGACAAGATGTTTTCCGCGAAACATTTTTTCTAAAAAATTCCAGAAGGTCCCAGAACATTTCCGGCACCCTCTAAAATTATTCTGGGCATGATCCGAAACATTTCCGATGTGGTGATTTTTATCAGCGAAAAGCAACAACGGCGGTTACGGCAGCTCCGGAACATTTTCGGTTTTTCTCTCCGAAAATTCCCAAAAGTTCCTAGACCAATTATGGGGCCCTCTAAGAATTTCCAGGCGAGTGCCGAAACAATTCGACCTAATAATATTTTCCGAAACAACTTTTCAGTTTTACCAAAACTCTTTCGGTGTTCTCTCTCCGGAACTCTTCCGTTGTCTCCGAAACTTTTCCGGTGACTTTCTCTCAGACTCCCTATCTAGTATTCAGCAGATAGATGACCCTTAAGCGTGTGGCCCTATAGGTTCGGTGAAGTATAGACATGACCTGGAACCCCTTCTGATCAATTATCAACATCGGAGCCGTGGACACCCATATTGACCCCTATACCCACACGAATGAATATTCGAGTGAACCTCCAGTTGCCGTGTGCTATTCATGTTGCTTCGTGATATGTTACAAATACCGAGGTGAGATTTACTTGCATCCCTATGGATCAACGACTTGTCCACTATGCTAGTTACCTCGTTACCTATTTTGTTCTCTTTTCTCGTTTCCATGTTGCGGCATCCCTGTGATCAAATCACACTGTGTCTGGCCAGACGATGATGGATACCATAACACCGAGAGGGCCCGAGAATATCTCTCCATCGTCGGAGGAGCAAATCCCAATCTTTAGCTATCAGGCTACTTGACACACTTTTCCATGAACCCGTAAGCCGTCGTAATAGCCACCCATTTACGGATGACGTTTAACAAACCCCAATGTTCATGAAGCAAGTATGAAGAAACTCGATACTCTCATGGTCTAAGGAATTATGCAAACGTTAACCATCTCTGTGTTATGTACCATTAACTTGTGACGAACGAATCTCATAGCATAACATCAATCCAGGTTGATTCAACACAAATGTTCTCTTAACATTGTGCCCTCAAAGTTGCTGGCATAGACATGCCCATGACCAGGAAAACAGAATCATCATGCAACACTTGAGCCAGTGTTAGAGGCCAGACTATGAATACTTCTTACCATTTATTATTCCACACGTGCATATGAGTCTTCCTCCGAGCCTCATGTTATTGCAGACTCGAGAACCATAGTAGTTATAGCATGGAACGTAAACATAATTATGAACATGGAGATAAGTAATAGCATTTATTATTGCCTCTAGGGCATATCTCCTACAGATATTCCCATGTGTCCTCGGGAGCGCTTTACATCATATAAGAGTTTGTCCAGGATTGTCCTTTGCTACAAAAAGGATTGGGCCACCTTGCTGCACTTTATTTACTTTTGTTACTTGTTGCTCGTTACAAATTATCCTATCACAAAACTATATATTACCTATTATTTCAGTGCTTGCAGAGAATACCTTGTTGAAAACCGCTTATCATTTCCATCTGCTCCTCGTTGGGTTTGACACTCTTACTTATCGAAAGGACTACGATAGACCCCCTATACTTGTGGGTCATCAGCCTACATAGTGAGGAACATGATAGCCCTGAGGAATTTGATACTCAAAATTCCGACCGTTGTTGTGCTATGCGCCAGCTATCCCAAAATATCTACCCACCTAACGGTCATATCATTGAAGGGCATTTATGTCTTATCATGCCGCGCTGCTCCCTAGGCTATAAATAGCCGCCCCCTACAACCACTAGCTTGTTGGCTGCTCCGAGAGAAACTAACACTTGTCATTTGAGAGCATCCCATCCTCCGAGGACTTTGAGTGAAAATCATCTAGTGAGGAAAACCCAAATCCAAACACCTACAAACCCCAAGTGATTGAGCATCACTGAAGAGATTGATCCTGCGTGGATCCGACGCTTGTTACCTTTGAAGATTGCGCATCTTCCAGACGGTTAGGCGTCATGGTCTAGAGCATCCAAGAGGAAATTGTGGATCGCCGAGTGACCGGGTCTGTGAAGGTTTGGAAGTCACCTGAAGACTTACCACGAGTGATTCGGCGAGGTCTGTGTGACCTTATGAGGGAATCCTGGATTAGGGGGTCTCCGGACAGCCGGACTATATCCTTTGGCCGGACTGTGAGATACAAGATTGAAGACTTCGTCCCGTGTCTGGATGGGACTCTACTTGGCATGGAAGGCAAGCTAGGCAATACAGATATGTATATCTCCTCCCCTGTAACCGACCTTGTGTAACCCTAGCCCCCTCCGGTGTCTATATAAACCGGAGGGTTTTCGTCCGTAGGACAAAATACAATCATACCATAGGCTAGCTTCTAGGGTTTAGCCTCTCTGATCTCGTGGTAGATCAACTCTTGTAATACTCATATCATCAAGAACAATCAAGCATGACGTAGGGTATTACCTCCATCAAGAGGGCCCGAACTTGGGTAAACATCGTGTCCCCTGCCTCTTGTTACCATCCGCCTTAGACGCACAGTTCGGGACCCCCTACCCGAGATCCGCCGGTTTTGACACCAACATTGGTGCTTTCATTGAGAGTTCCACTGTGTCATCGCCATAAGGTTTGATGGCTCCTTCCCGGACAGATCTTTGTATTCGGCGGCTTCGCACTGCAGGCCAATTTGCTTGGCCATCTGGAGCAGATCGAGAGCTATGTCCCTGGCCATCAGGTCAGATTCGGAAACTTGAACTACGCGGCCGATATCCGCGGAGACTTGATCTTCGATGGATTCGAGTCCATGTCAGGTGTGCCGCACAATCACGACGTGCATGACATAACTCTGTCGTCGGACAGTATGCGGGAAATCGCATCTGCAACTACTTCGGCTGTCAATCCGGAGCAAATCGCCCCATCCGAGAGCGAAGGGATAGACCCCACCACGGAGATCGCGCTCTCTGCGGCGATAGATCCGGACGCTGACTTCACCCCTTACGAGAGCCGTGTTGCCGAACCACTGGACTCACCCCCGGCCACGGACTCCGAGCCGCTTATATCCGTGCCCGTAGAACTCGACTGGGCGCCGATCATGGAGCTCACCTCCACAGATATCTTTCAGCACTCGCCTTTCGGCGATGTGCTAAATTCATTAAGGTCTCTCTCCCTGTCAGGAGAACCTTGGCCGAACTATGTTCGGCTAGAATGGGATGCGGACGACGAAGAAATTCGCTGCCCACCCACCACCCACTTGGTAGCCACTATCGACGACTTAACCAACATGCTTAACTTCGACTCCGAAGACATTGACGGCATGAATGAAGATGCAGGAGACGAATAGGAACCAGCGCCCACAGGGCGCCGGACAACCACTTCATCACATGACATATACATGGTGGATACACCCAAAGAGGGCAATGGCGAAGAGACAGCGGAGGATGCCCCTCCAAGCAACCCAAGCGTCGACGTCAGCGGTGCCGCTCTAAGTCCCACCATAGCAAAAACAGCGATAACAGCACAAGAGGAAATAGCAGTCCAGTCAACTCTGGAAGAAACGACGACTGCGCCGCCCCGCTGGTAGATCACGATCAAGACGCAAATGGCGAACACAGTGCGGATCCAGCGTCCGAACACGGCGACGCCAAGGATAAACCTCATCAAACCATGTCTGGGGAGGAAAACAGTCCGGACGAATATGCACACATCATCCCAGAAACGCACTTGGAGCAAGAGAACCTCCGCAAAAGGCTTATTGCCATAGCGAGGAGCCTGAAGAAGCAGAAGCAAAGGCTTAAGGCCGCACAAGATACGCTCAACAACAGGTGGAACAAAGTGCTCAACAATGAAACAAAGTATCGTGGAAGTTATCACACAAATAGCTATCCAAAGCGCAAGCTATTACCTAAATTCGACGACGAGGCCTTCGAGCCCACACAGCCGAAAAATGATACGGCCAACCGGCCGTATCCACCACCTTGTGGCCGCGATAGAGCGGCTAACAAAGTCGCACATAAGTCAACACACGATCTACGTGAGAACTTGCGCCAAAAATCCGGCACGACCAGATCCATCTATGGATCTAGGAAGCGCGCTCCGGCACAAAATCAAAACCGAATACTACAACCGTCCAAACACCACGGCATATCCCAATACAGGGGTGCCGCACGCCCCCTATGTTTCACTGATGAGGTGCTGGATCATGAATTCCCAGAAGGATTCAAACCAGTGAACATAGAGGCGTACGATGGGACCACAGACCCTGGAGTCTGGATCGAGGACTTTATCCTTCATATTCACATGGCTCGCGGAGACGATCTCCATGCCATTAAATACTTTCCCCTCAAGCTTAAAGGGCCAGCTCGGCACTAGCTGAAAAGCCTCCCCGAAAGCTCAATTGGAAATTGGGAGGAGCTCAAGGACGCTTTTCGGGCTAATTTTCAAGGGACTTATGTCCGACCTCCGGATGCAGACGATTTAAGTCCTATAATCCAATAGTCCGGAGAGTCCGCCCGAAAGCTTTGGAACGATTCCTCACCAAGAAGAACCATATCATCGACTATCCGGACGCCGAAGCCTTAGCAGCTTTTAAACATAGTGTCCGAGACGAATGGCTCGCCAGACACCTCGGCCAAGAAAAACCAAGAACAATGGCAGCCCTAACAAGCCTCATGACCCGCTTTTGCGCGGGCGAAGACAGCTGGTTGGCCCGTAGCAGCACCAGCGACCCAATCACATCCGAAGTCAGGGATGGCAATGGAAAACCACGACGCAACAAAAACAAGCATCGAAGTAAAGAAGGTAGCCCGGATAACACGGCGGTAAACGCCGGATTCAGGGGCTCTCGACCTGGTCAGCGGAAAAAGCCTTTCAAAGGCAGCAGAGAAGGACCATCCAGCCTAAACAAGATTCTTGACAAGCTCTGTCAGATTCACGGCACCCCCGACAAACCTGCAAATCACACCCACAGAGAATGTTGGGTCTTCAAGCAGGCCGGTAAGCTAAACGCCGAACACAAAGGGGAAGAGACACCAAGCGAAGATGAGGATGAACCTCGCCAGCAAAGCACCGGAGGACAGAAAAAGTTCCCACCAGAGGTTAAAATGGTAAACATGATCCATGTGACGAAGAGGAGAAGCAAGCATGCACTCCGAGATACACGCGCCATAGAGCCCGTCACCCATAGGTTCAACCCCTGATTGGCCTGCCCGATCACTTTTGATCGTAGGGATCACGCGACAAGTATCTGGCACGAAGGACTGGCGGCCTTGGTGTTAGACCCAATAATAAACGGGTACCATTTCACACGAGTCCGCATGGATGGCGACAGTGATTTAAACCTGATATATCAGGACATAGTCCGCAAAATGGGGATAGACCCGACACAAATAAGCCACAGTAATACTACCTTCAAGGGAGTAATACCAGGCC
Organism: Triticum aestivum; assembly: GCF_018294505.1. Classification (NCBI taxonomy): domain Eukaryota; kingdom Viridiplantae; phylum Streptophyta; class Magnoliopsida; order Poales; family Poaceae; genus Triticum; species Triticum aestivum. The sequence goes on from NC_057806.1 coordinate 226,058,241, forward strand.
AAGAGGCCCGCTATACGGGCTCCCTACTGCTAGAGGTCGTATTCGGTTCTCCCGATAACTTCCGAAGCGAAAGGTTAACTTTCCACGTCGCTCCATTCCGAAGTGGTTATCAAGCACTACTCGGAAGAATGGCTTTCGCTCGTTTTAATGCAATACCGCATTATGCTTTTCTCAAGATTAAGATGCCCGGTCCACGTGGCATCATCACAGTTAGCGGAAATAGCGAACGTTTTTTACGCGCGAAAGAGGATGCGGTGGCTTTAACAGCCGCGAACTAGACGGCCTCACCAACCAAGAAAAGGTGACAGGTCGTCAAGACCACGGACACGGTTAGACGAGTCCGGCGTTTCACCACATATACATGAGATTGGTTTAATGATCAAACCCTCATAGACGAAACCAGGGGCTTCCCGCGCGTAATCAGGGCCAGCCCGGCTCAACTTGACTTCTCTTGAATTTTGATAGTTCGTTGATAATAACCAATTCTTTTTTTGGCATGACAACTTTCACCTAAGTTCTTTCCTTTTATAGATGACAATCGTGCTACGCCCGTCCAGGACACGGCACAATGGAGACACAGGCGCAGACGTGCAGCAGGGACCCGCCCAAAGGTTTCTTTTTAGATTAAGACCATGCGTAAACCTTTTTTACTGTCTCTTGTTGCTCACATCCTCCAGATACTCCACACAACCGAGAAGGATGCTGACGTTATTGGCATGTGGCCATGTCAGGATATTGCATGTACCTGGACACATGGGGTTTATTATTAAGGGCATTGTTTAGCCCGGTATATGTTATAAAGACCGAACACCTTAGGGAGTGTTCGGCGTCGCGAGTTTGGCCCTATATGCATCAGCTCCGAATCATGTCTTTCGTCACATGGTGGGTTTGCCCGGCTCCCACGTTTTCGTACCTTACGTTCTGTTATATCGGCTAAGGTAGCACTGGGAGAACTACTGTGATTGTGCCCTGGTTCGTCCGGATGAGCACCTCAGTAGAGAAAGCCGAAAACTGACTGTCATGATATAGCAAGAGACTGGTCAACCACTCGATGACTCAGCAGAATCTTCGGGATTCCTCCGCATTAACGAAGGGCCATTTCCCGGTCATGTACGTACGCGCCCCGTATTCAGACGAGCGTAGAAGTACCAGGGGCTATATAGTAACCCCACCGTCAAACTCCTATGGCTAAGTGAAAGTGTTAAAGCAATATAGTCTGATTGCCTCGTTCGCTGCGCTACCACCTCCTTAATGGACCAAGACGTTGGATCAAGTGTGGATTCACATTTTCTGTGAACACCCCCGCATTATATACATGGGGGCGGAAGCCGACGACTGCAAACTTTCAGGTTATATACATATATACATAAACGACTGCACTGGAGGCATCATAGTACTTTCGGGCAAAAGTATAAATACAGCCTTGATAACTCAATAAAACATTGTTTTTACAATGGAAGTACATGTCACTTGAACATAATATTCTTCGAGCACTGAGCCTCTATCGAATGAGCGCCTTCAAGAACTTCTTCAAAGTAGTGCTCGGCAGCCACTCGGCCTACGGCCGAACCCTGTGTCGCAATAGTGGTGGCCTCCATCTCCGCTCAGTATGTCTTGACGCGGGCAAAGGCCATCCGCGCACCCTCTATGCACGCTGATCTCTTCGTAGCATCGATGCGCAACACAGCACCAAGGAATTGTTGCACTAAAGTAAAATAGCTATTCATCCTTGGCCCTCTCGGCCACAGATGATCCACAACGAACCTCATGGCAAGTCCGGACAACCTATGGAGCTCGGACCACTCGACCATTCGCTCATTCAACAGCAGCGGACGGACTGGAGCATGAAACTGTGACCAGAATAGCTTTTCCACTTTGCGATCTTTCTGATCCTTGAAGTATTTGGCCGCATCAGCAGCACTTGCAGCCAAATCCACGTAGGCGTCCGCAGAACTCCATAGTCGGTCAAGAGGAGCATACTTCGGATCTCCAAATTTAGTCTGCAACAAGACGGGCTTCCTAGACACGATATCTGCAGCTTGATGCAGCTCCTCCTTCGTCTCTCTAATCTTGGAGCGGGCTGCCTTGGCAGCTACCAGGGCCTTCTCCAGGTCCGTCGCCCTCGCTCGGCTTTCTTCTTCAAGAAGCTAGTAACGCTCAGCAGCATCTTTTAACTCTATAGCCATTTTGGTCATTCTTTCCTTGCTCTCGCAATGCGCGGCCTGTTCGGCCCTCAACTCTTCGGTCGCCTTTAGAGCGGCCGCATTGCTACTCCTTGCTTGTTCCTTGGCTCGGGCAAGCTCCGTCCGAAGGGTCTCCATGGTGGCAGCTCCATCTGCAGTCACAACATATTAAAGATATTGGCATCATGCTCCTCCTATTATGTGACGATCACCAAAGAAATCACTTACCCTGTGCCACGTCAAGCCGCTGGTTGACAAGCATGATATCGGTGTCGGCCGCATCAAGTTGCCGCTTTAGCTCGGCAAACCCATCAGTTCGGCTAGCCACCGGAGCCTCAGCCGCCTGCACATAAAGGCAGTCGGGTTATTACCTGGGAATATGATCCTCCGGTTGCCTCCGTTCTCGATGACAACCAGAGTCTCAGGGGCTACTATCTGCATAGGGCACGGCACACCTAACGTGTGAGGTACTACCAAAAACATACACTATTTCACGTACCTCAAAGCCTTTCAGCAGACTCATAAAGGCTTCGTGCAATCCGTTTTTAGTGGATGAAATCCTTTCAATTACCGTACCCATCAGCGTACGATGCGCTTCCGAGATGGCCACTTGCCCTAGAAGATCCTTCATTGCGTCCGACCGTACATTGTACGGTTCCGGACTCTTGCAGCCGCTCTCCTTAGGAGCCGAATACTGGGGATTCCGGGTAGCCAAAGGGTTATCCTCTGGCCTTGGTGGATCCGGAGACACCCTCTGCGACGACACTTCAGGGTCGCCCGCCTCATGAGGCGGGGTGTCAGGGGGAGGCGTTTCGCTCTCCATCATCTCCGGAAGAAGATCCCCCGAAGATGAACTCTGTCGAGAAGGGCTACGATCCGGACTACAATTTATAAGCATCGGTTATTGTCTTCGGAAGTAAGGTAGGATATTTTCACTATTAAGTACTTTTTGATTGCTTATAGCTCGGTAGAGGGCTGATCCCCGCGCGGACATTGTGCGGCAAGAATACCCTCCGAGGCAGGACCCTCTGGCGGAGATTTCTTCTCCCGTTTGGAAAGCTTAGTATCCGGATCTTCACAGGTAGTCCTCTTCCTTCCCCGGGGAGAGAGAATGTCAGATTCTTCCCCTTGGTTATCCTCCCTCGCGGAGGCGCTCATTCCCTCGGTTGGAATAAGTAGCGAGTGAGGCCCGCTTTCGCCCTCTTTATCCCCCCCCCTTCATCTTCCTTTGAGGGCACTAGATAAGGTGTCGGCTCGAGCATCTTTTCCAGCACCGAATTGTCCAAGCCCTCAGGAAGGGGGCCGAACACCTGATCATCTTCGCCTTTGTTATCCAGTCCTGGTCAAAGAGCGACTCTTCAGAATGATGTCATGATAAATAAAAGGACAGTGTGTTCGGCCATGGGATTACTTACATGGGTAGCAGGGCGGTTGTAGCTCAAACCCACATCCTCGATGGTGTCCGGACACTCTATTTGGGGTCCGAGGAATGATTTGTACATCTCTTCGAGCGTCATGCCAAGGAAATGCTGAATAGCTCGCGATCCTTCCGGGTTGAATTCCCACATACGGAGGGGCCGACGTTTGCAAGGCTGGACTGGACGAACCAGCATAACTTGCATTACCATAACCAGACTGAAATCCCTCTCAAAGAGATCTCGGATACGGCTCTGCAGTATTGGCACGTCCTTTGCTGGACCCTAGCTCAGCCCCCTGCTGATCCATGACATCAGTTGCGATGGGGGGCCCGAGCAAAAGGGGGGCGGCTACCCACTTGGCACTTTGGGGAGCTGTGATGTAAAACCACTCCCACTGCCACAACATGGACACCTCTGGGAAGGAACCCTCTAGCCATGGAGCATCAGCGATTTTGCTTATTAAAGCACCTCCGCACTCTGCATGCCGCCCCTCGATCATCTTTGGCTTCACATCGAAGGTCTTGAGCCACAGGCCGAAGTGAGGGGTAATGCGGAGGAAGGCCTCACATACGACAATAAATGACGAGATGTGAAGAAGGGAATCCGGGGCCAGATCATGGAAATGCAGCCCATAATAGAACATAAGACCCCTAACAAAGGGATCCAGAGCGAGGCCTAGTCCTCGGGGGAAGTGGGAGATGAACACGACACTCTCGGTGGGTTCGGGAGTAGGGATGACCTGCCCTCGGGCAAGCAGCCTATGCGAAATTTTGGCGGTCAGATATCTGGCCTCTCTCAGCTTCTTGATGTCCTCCTCTGTGACAGAGGAAGGCATCCATCGACCTTGAAGGTTGGATCCGGACATAGTTGAAGGTCCGAAGCGCCTGACCTGAGCTTTGGGTGTTAGAACTCGAGGCGAGGGAAGGATTCGATTGAGCACGAGAGGGAAAAAAGAAAAAGGCTCGTCCTCTTTATAAAGAGGGTGAATATCAAGCGTCCTCCTCGTGGCTGTTTTGGACTTGCCTAAGATCTAGGAGTCATACCAACAGGCACGGTCGGGTTACCCACGTCTGTATTGATGAGAATCCCGTAATGAGGGGAACACGATCTCTGCGTTCACAAGACGTGTCAAGAAAACCGCCTCGCGATATGTGCGGTGCCAGTTGAGAAAAATGGTTTGAATGATGACCGGGTCGTGGCGTGATGTCATGCTGTCAAAACGTGTCAGCAAATTAGATTTGTGGAAATATTATTCTCTCTACAGTGGTATGTGGAACTTATTTTTCAGGGCCGGACACCATTCTTGTGTTTAAACTCTACCATGGAGTATTCGGAGGAGGAACCTGCCTTGCAATGCCGAAGACAATACTGCGCGCCGGACTCATCGTCATTGAAGCCTGGTTCAGGGGCTACTGAGGGAGTCCTGGATTAGGGGGTCTCCGGACAGCTGGACTATATCCTTTCGCCGGACTGTTGGACTATGAAGATACAAGATTGAAGACTTCGTCCCATGCCTGGATGGGACACTACTTGGCATGGAAGGCAAGCTAGGCAATACGGATATGTATATCTCCTCCCCTGTAACCGACCTTGTGTATCCCTAGCCCCCTCCGGTGTCTATATAAACCGGAGGGTTTTAGTCCGTAGGACAAGATACAATCATACCATAGGCTAGCTTCTAGGGTTTAGCCTCTCTGATCTCGTGGTAGATCAACTCTTGTAATACTCATATCATCAAGAACAATCAAGCAGGACGTAGGGTATTACCTCCATCAAGAGGGCCCGAACCTGGGTAAACATCGTGTCCCCTGCCTCCTGTTACCATCCGCCTTAGACGCACAGTTTGGTACCCCCTACCCGAGATCCTCCGGTTTTGACACTGACACCTTAGCTCAAGGGGAATACAGTGAGGACTGAGTGTCCTGAGCTGCGTGTTCAGGACTGGGTGTCTGGGACTGCATGTCCTCAGGTTTAAATACCTAGCCGCCCTAACCAGACGTACAACTGTCACAGCAATTGGAACTGGTCTACCAAATCATTGTCTTCACCAAGCTACCTGGTTCCATTTCCTCAACCCTTCCATTTCCTCATTTCTTTGTTGTGTGCTTGTTCATATCTGTTTGAAGACTTTGACTGAAGACTTTCTCTATTTCCTCAGTTCAATTTCTTCAGTCTGTTTGTCTTATCCTGTGTTTACGCTTTCCGTACTCTGTGCTTGTTTTCATTTCTTCATGAAGACCATGCTCATGCTCTGTTATGTTTACTTCTGAGTACTTATTCCGCTGCAAGCAGTTCTTCACTCAGGAATTTCCTCACCCTGAATTTCCTCAGTGAAGAATTCATAAAAATTGCCTATTCACCCCCCCCCCCCTCTAGTCGATATAACACACTTTCACATACCGATTTATAGCAAATCTTTGGAAGAACATTTGGAACATTTACGTGTTGTTTTTATTGCTCTACGTGATGCACGTTTGTTTGGTAACCTTGGGAAGTGCACCATTTGCACCGACCGAGTATCGTTTCTTGGCTATGTTGTTACTCCACAGGGAATTGAAGTTGATAAAGCAAAGATTGAAGCTATTGAGAGTTGGCCACAGCCCAAAACGGTCACACACGTGAGGAGTTTTCTTGGCCTCACTGGATTCTATAGGCGTTTTGTGAGAGATTTCAGCACCATTGCTGCACCTCTCAATGAGCTTACAAAGAAGGATGTACCTTTTGTTTGGGGTACCGCATAGGAAGAAGCCTTCACGGTATTGAAAGATAAGTTGACACATGCTCCTTTACTCCAACTTCCTGATTTTAATAAGACTTTTGAGCTTGAATGTGATGCTAGTTGGATTAGGAGGTGTGTTATTACAAGATGGCAAACCTGTTGCATACTTTTCTGAAAAATTGAGTGGGCCTAGCCTGAATTATTCTACTTATGATAAAGAATTATATGCTCTTGTTCGAACTTTAGAAACATTGCAACATTATTTATGGCCCAAAGAATTTGTTATACATTCTGATCATGAATCGTTGAAACATATTAAAAGTCAAGCTAAACTGAATCGTACACATGCTAAATGTGTTGAATTCATTGAGACTTTCCCTTATGTCATTATTAAACACAAGAAGGGTAAAGAAAATGTTATTGCTGATGCATTATCTCGTCGCTATACTATGCTTTCACAACTTGACTTCAAAATATTTGGTTTGGAGACCATCAAAGATCAATATGTGCATGATGCTGATTTTAAAGATGTAATGCAGAATTGTAAAGAAGGAAGAACGTGGAACAAGTTCGTCATTATGATGGATTTGTGTTCCGTGCTAACAAGCTATGCATTCCAGCTAGCTCTGTTCATCTTTTGTTCTTGCAGGAGGCGCATGGAGGAGGATTAATGGGACACTTTGGCGTGAAGAAGACGGAGGACATACTTCCTACTCATTTCTTCTGGCCAAAGATGAGACGGGATGTTGAGTGTTTTGTTGCTCGCTGCACTACATGTCAAAAATCTAAGTCATGACTCAATCCTTATGGTTTATATATGCCTTTGCCTATACCTAGTGTTCCTTGGCAGGATATATCTATGGACTTTGTTTTAGGTTTACCTCAAATAAAGAAGGGGAGGGATAGCATATTTATTGTCGTGGATAGATTCTCGAAGATGGCACACTTTATACCATGTCATAAAAGCGATGATGTTGTTAATGTTACTGATTTGTTCTTTCGTGAAATTATTCGCTTGCATGGTGTGCCAAATACTATTGTTTCAGATCGTGATACTAAATTTCTTAGCCACTTCTGGAGATGTTTATGGGCTAAGTTGGTGACTAAACTGCTTCTTAGTACTACTAGTCACCCCCAAACTGATGGACAAACTGAAGTAGTCAATATAACATTGTCTACTATGCTTAGGGCTGTTTTGAAGAATAATAAGAAAATGTGGGAAGAATGCTTGCCTCATATTGAATTTGCTTATAATTGTTCATTGCATTCTACTACTAAGATGTGCCCTTTTGAAATTGTGTATGGTTTACTACCTCATGCACCTATTGATTTGTTGCCTCTTCCATCTTCGGAGAAGGTTAATTTTGATGCTAAAGAACGTGTTGAATTGATTTTAAAAATGCATGAGTTAACTAAGGAAAACATTGAGCGTATGAATGCTAATATAAACTTGCTGGAGATAAGGGTAGAAAACATGTTGTGTTTGCACCTGGAGATCTTGTTTGGTTACATTTGTGTAAGTATATATTTCCTAATTTGCGCAAATCAAAGCTAATGCCACGTGCTGATGGTCCTTTTCAGGTGTTAGAGAAAATAAATGATAATGCATATAAACTTGAGCTGCCTGCAGATTTTGGGGTTAGTCCCACTTTTAACATTGCAGATTTGAAGCCTTATTTGGGTGAGGAAGATGAGCTTCCGTCGAGGACGACTTCATTTCAAGAAGGGGAGGATGATGAGGACATCAATACCATTGTTACACCCACAGCCCCTGCTGCTATACATATTGGACCAATTACTAGAGCTCGCGCACACCAATTGAATTACCAGGTACTTTTGTTTCTTGGTAACGATTCTAATGTTCATGAGAATATGATGATGCCTAAATTGGATACATTTGTTTTGCTTATAAATGAAGGGCCTAGCTTGGACAAGAAAGATGAACCTTGGAGCAAGTTCAAGCATGGAGATGATGGTATGTGCAAGGGGAACAAGAACAGAGTAAAAAGTGATTATTCCAGGGCTTTGAAGCCACCATAATGAGTGCGTAAAACCTTGGACGAAATATACAAGATGCCACTTCATAAATTTCGTCCAGAGGCTATTCTAGGTGTTGTGTCACCTTATTTTTGGGCCAGGCCCATGTAATTTCGAAATACTTGATTATAGGTTGTTTTTAGAGTCCGTATGTGTGGGGAAACAAGAGTTGCGGTTGGTTTCAGACCCCTCCTCCAAGGGCCACGAAATTCCCCCCTCTCTCCTCCATATATACAACCCTTAGGGCATCGTTTAGACTTTGGGTTCTGTTTAGATTAAAGTCCGCCATAGCTGCAACTTTGCGTACTTCGTTTGTGTTCAACGATCAGACAAAGGCGTCACAGAACCCCACCTTGATCAATAAAGCTTTCCTCTTATATTCACAATATCCAGATTGCAATCTTAGTTTCTTCTTGTTCTTTCTTTGCCTACAGGAAACAGACCTTTATGGTCAGGTTGATCGTGCTCCGGCGTGGTCAATAACCTCTCAGAGTTGGTTTAGTGATTGCTAAGGTGCGACGTCCTCGCACGTTCGTAGTCAGATCGTCAAAGTCGACTTCCTCCAAAATGATAGCCACCATCTCATCGAAAGACGGGACACCTTTTCCTCAATCACATTCATAGAATTGTGTCATATGCAAAATAAACAAGAGGTGGACAATGATATCGTGAAGTTGAAATTATTTCCGTTCTCCTTGCGGGATCGTGCAAAAATTTGGTTTTCTTCTTTGCCTCGCAATAGTATCAATTCTTGGGATAGGTGCAAAGATGCGTTCAGTACTAAGTATTTTCCGCCCGCAAAAATTATTTCCCTTAGGACTCAAATCATGAATTTGAAGCAAGTTGAGCATGAACATGTTGCATAATCTTGGGAAAGAATGAAATTGATGCTAACAAATTGTCCTACTCATGGTTTAAATTTTTTGGATGATTATACAAAAAAATTATGCGAGATTGAATTTTGTTTCTAGAAATATTTTAGATTCAGTCGCGGGTGGTACTTTTATGGAAATTACTTTGGGTGAAGCTACTAAATTTCTAGATAATATCATGGCAAATTATTCACAATGGCATACTGAAAGAGCACCTACTAGTAAAAAAGTTAATTCAGTTGAAGAAATTAGTATGTGGAGGGAAAAAGTTGATGCTCTTATGAAATTGGTTGCTAATAAAAGTGCTCTATTGATCTTAATGATGTGCCTTTATCTATTTTCATTGAGAAAAATAGTGATCCCGTAGATGTGAATTTATCTCGCGAAACAATTTTAATAACAATGCTTATGGAGGTAATTTTAATCCTAGGCCTTTTCCTGGAAGTTCCTCTAATAATTATGGTAATTCTTCTTACAGTAATAGGAACCCCTCTGATCTTTAGAAAAATATTAAAGAATTTATGAATACTCAAAAAGGTTCCAATACTACGATAGAAGAAAAATTGAATAAGATTGATGATATGTCTAGGAGTATTGATAGAATTTCTCATGATGTCAAAAATCTCAAGATTAAAAATTTGCCACCCAAGGAATGAGTCAATTAAAGCTTTATATGTTTCTATTCATGACAGTAAGAAAAGAACCTCTATGCTTAGAGCTAAAAGAGATTATTTTTTCTTAAAAAATAGCGTTTTCTAATGATTGCTTTCGTGAAAATGATGAAGATCTTAAAATGATTGGTTTTTCTACTATTGATTCCTTATTTACTAAAATTTAAATTGATGGTAAAGGGACTAAAGAAGAGTCAACTTTAGCTAAGAGGGCGTCCCGATAATTCGGAGGGTGAAAATCTTGATGAGAAAATTGATAAAGGTGGGTTTGGAGAGGTCAAAACTTTAACTAGTGATGTGCCCACTCTTTCGGACTACAAAGACTTTAATTATGATAATCGCTCTTTGATTGAATGTATTTCTTTGTTGCAATCCATGATAAATTCACCTCGTGCCTATGAACAAAATAAAGTTTTTACTAAACATATCGTAGATGCCATGATGAAAGCTTTAGAAGAAAAGTTGGAATTAGAGATTTCAATTCCTAGAAAATTACATGATGAATGGGAACCTACCATTAAAGTCAAGATTAAAAATTATGAGTGTTTTGCTTTATGTGATTTGGGTGCTAGTGTTTCCACAATTCCGAAATATTTATGTGATGTGCTTGTCCTTACCGATATTGAAGAATGTTCTCTTAGTTTGCACTTGGCGGATTCCACTATTAAAAAGCCTTTGGGAAGAATTAATGATGTTCTTATCCTTGCAAATAGGAACTATGTGCCCATAGATTTTATTGTTCTTGATATTGATTGCAATCTGTCTTGTCCAATTATACTTGGTAGACCATTTGTACATACTATAGGTGCCGTGATTGATATGAAAGAAGGTAATATTAAATTCCAATTTCCACTAAGATAAGGTATGAAACACTTCCCTAGAATAAGAATTTAACCACCATATGAATCAATCATGAGGGCATCCTATGGATCAAAAACTAAAAATGATAATACTTGAATCTATCCATTATGCCTAGCTAGCACTACAAAAAAAGACACTTCTGTGATGATACGTGTTTGTCACAGTAGGTCATGTTTTCTGTCATGCATGTACATCCATGACGATTTTATGACAGAATCAAGATAGTCATACATGTGTTGTCGTAGAAGTGTTCCATGACATTACCAAAATTATCATCACAGAAGTGTCCACTTCCATGACGATAAATGGCGCGTCATGAAAGTGCTTTCGTCAAGGGTGACTGACACGTGGCATCCACCGTAACGGGTCGCCGCTAAGCTATCGGGTCCTGTTTTGGATCCGATAACCCGTTAACAGCCCGGACCAATGGGGATTTTCCACGTGTAAAATTCTCATTGGCTGGAGGAAACACATGTTGGCTCGCCGTTGGGACAGATGTCATCCACTCATTGGACAGGAGGCGCCTATGATAGGTCAACACGTGGCACAGCCCAACAGTGGCCCATTCCGGTGAAAAAGGCCGCCCTAGTAAAAATTAGCAGGCCGGCCCATATAAGGCCTACTTGTGTCAAGTCCATTTAAGCCCACGGGCCATACAAGATGTGCCAATTCGGCCCGTCAATGGACCGTTAAAGATTCGACACCATTGCAGCCCATCGTCGGTTCGAGCCCGTTAACAGCCCGCTATATATTTGGGCTCAATATCGGCCCGATGTGATTTCGGCCTGTTAACGGCCCATTTAAGGGATGGGCCAATTTTCAGGATGTACATCTTTCGGCCTTTTAGCGACCCATTTAAATGTTGGGCTAATTTCCGGACCGATGTGTCTTTCAGCATGTTGACGGCCCATAAATCTGATGGGCCATTTGTAGTCAGACCTGAGTTTCGGCCTTTTACCGGCCCATTTAAGTGTTGGGCCAATTTCCGGCCCGATGTGTCTTTCAGCCTATTGATGGCCCATAAATGAGTTGGGTCATTTGTAGTCAGGCCTTAGTTTTGGCCTTTTAGTGACCCATTTAAGTGTTGGGCCAATTCCCGGCCCGGTGTGTCTTTCAGCCTGTTGACGGCCCATAAATGAGTTGGGCCATTTGTAATCGGACCTGAGTTTTGGCCTTTTAACGGGCCATGCTCTTCATGGTCCAATACCAGTCCGTTTTCTCTTTCGGCCTGCTAAAGGCCCACAACACAGTTGGGCCATTTACTGTATGACCTGACTTTCAGCCTCTTAGCGGACCATGCTCTTCATGGTTTAGTATGAGCCCGCTGTCTCTTTCGGCCTGCTAAAGGCCCACAGTATAGTTGGGCCATATGCAGCCTGACCTTAGTAACGGCCTGTTAACGGCCCGTGAAATCAAATGGGCCCATCTATCGCCCGCTTCGATGTCGGCCTGTTAACGACCCGGCAGGTAAGAGGGCCGACCATTAACTTTCGGCCTGGTAACGACCCATTAACTTAATGGTCCCACTAAAGTCTGTACATGTCTTTAGGCCCAATTAGATAATTTGAGCCCATTACGACGAGCAATTATGCACAGGACCAAAACCGATCAAGCAAAGGTACGGCATACAGGGAAAAACATTGCACATCCAGCATATATTACAGGAAATTACATCCACTGGGCAATCAAAGATTGATGCCAGTGCAAATAAATGAATAGAACCTAACGATCTACAACGTCACAATCTACAACCTTGGCGCGGATGACGCCCATAAGCATGTGGGCAAGTTCTTGCTGCTTTGCTACACTGTCTCTGAAAACATTGATCAGTTGTTGTTGCGCATGAATGTGCACCTCTGATTCCTCCACCTTTTCCATCATTGCTTCAGCCATTAATTGGTTCACAAACATACCTTTTTCCTGTTACATTCGAGATAGAGGAAACTGAACAGATTCAGATGGCGATTTTGGCAGGCTTGTATTATTGATAGTGGAGAGTGTCTCGACCACTGCATCATAACATAAATTAGGAGGGGAACCGAACATATTAATCATGAGTTATTGCCATATTGCCTGGCCTAGATTTATTGGAAAGAAACAATGGGGTTGCCTTGCTATTTTCAGAGTTTGTCTTCTTATCTTCAGCAGACTGCACCAAATTAACACACTAGCATTGCTATCATTGGCCAGGTCAGATAATAGGAAAGCAACATTGACACAATGAACGTTTTGGCAACTAGCCTACACCAAATTAACACAATATGGCACAGCTATCATCAGCCAGGTAATGTAATACGAAAGCAACATTGACAAAATGAATGAATGGGCAACCAGAGCAGCACTACAATTCAGTAATGTGCATGATATGAGATAGTACACTCATGCAGCTCAGTATGCACAACTACCAGGCAGTTTTCCTTACAAAAAACAACATTGGCGCCTTTAACATTTTGCTACAACTAATTTTAGATCAGATAAAGGTTGGATTCACGCAGATTAACAAAATGCATGCTGATGTAAAAATGTAGTGGTATACAACAGGTACTTACATCAGCATTGGAGCACAGAGAATTCCCGCAAGATATTCCCTCGAATACGATCCCAATGGAGGAAGTCTTCTATCGTTTAACCTGATTTTCTAAAAGAGAGATGTGTAAGAAACATTAGAAAATATGATCAAAATGCTATAAAATTTCATGATGCGAGGATACGCACATGATTCTTAGAATGGAGTTGACATATTTTTGCTGGACTGGAGCGGACTAGTTCTTTGGCCACTAGAATCTGCTTATTATTAGTGGGAGTTGGGTTTCTCTGTGCTGGAGCAGTATCTATGAAAACTGGAGTTGGTTTATTATCCCATGGCGTTTGGATCTTTTGCAAAGATCTGGTTTGTAACCCTTCAGATTCTAACATAGACGTCTTCCCCTTGCATGCCTTATATAGAAGAATGGTGCTTCAATTATAAAACTTGCTACAACAAAGATGGAATAGGTACTAAAGAATAGAAAGGCATGACATATTGACATGTATTCCCTCCATCCGGAAATAAATGGATGGGTCTAGGCGTATGTCAGTTCTAGATACATCCAGTTTTATCCATTTCTGCGACATGTAATCCGGACGGACGGAGTATGATGTAAGAGCTAGGGATACGACATGTCAACAGCATAAAAAACACTACTTGAATGTAAAACTGTATGCTAGCGGAATACATACAGAAAAACACTAAGGCAACATATGCGTGTATGATTGGGAAACTAAGATGGCATTGCAAGAGACCACTAGAACAACACTTCAATGTAAAAAACATGGTATGGTAGACAAATGAAGTGCATACTGATGAATAACAATGCATAAGATATTGAGAAGCATGATGTCCAAACTAAGCAGATGGCATTGCGATAGAGTAGAATGACAATACTTAAATTTGAAAACATGTTATCATGAATGGAATAGGTATTGAAAAACAGGAAGGCATTCCATATTTACATGCATGATCAGCATGCTAAGCACAAGGCATTGCAACAGAGTAGATGCACTCCAGGACATTATATGCATGTTGTACCCATATCAAGGGCCAAGTTAGAGCAAGGACCTTATGGGGTGAATAGGATTCATCGTCTTTCTGCAAGTCTTGTGAAGAACTGCCTTTACATGTTCCATCATATTGGGTATCATTGATATCAAGTTTGTTGGCTGTTACATTGCTCCGTGAGGTTCTTGTGGATAAATCAGTGTGTGTAATTATATCTGACATGCATGGAAGACAACTAGTAGTTAGATTTATGTAATGAGTGCCTATAGGAGATGATATAAATAGTAGGACTAGGGTTAACTAGCAGCAATAGGTCACAAAAACTAAAGGGAGAACACATATGAAAGATACAAAATATGTATCATTTGTACTCGAGATTTACTAGCTGGCACACAAAAGTATTAAGGAACAACATAGGTTATACTAGAAGTGGTATAATACTATAATCACCAGCCTGTGGGATAGCATTGGTTGATGGATGATAACTATGGAACAGGTTTACCTAAAGAACAAGTCTCTTAGCTGAACTATGGAACAACGTTAACTCCCGAACAAGACACGTAAGAGATCAGCATGAATATACAGTGAAATGTGATAATCTATTTTCCATGCTTAGATGAATAACAAAGCCATAAATGTTGCACACAAGTAAGATGAGGGTACAACCTATCTGGCCGCCATCCATAGGAGTGAGCATAATGTGCTGGCTTGTCGATGGCCCTGCAGTTGTTGTGGTTGTCCATGTCGGGCACACGCATTCGATGCAGGGAACTGTTGAGTGGGGACTATAGCTCCCTTCTGGTGTATGCTTCCCTTGTTGGAGCAGCTGGGGTGAGTCGGAAGACGGTGTGGCTGAAGATGCAGAAAACACATAATGTTAAGAACGACACATCTCTCTGATCTGAAGAAATACCCTAAGAGATCAACAGTAAGGTATGAGAGTGGTCACACGTCTGTTGACTGAAGACTAAATTGGGGTCACACGATTTTATTTTATTTTGGTATTGTCCGATCTACACCAGATGGCTTGATGGCCGTCTTGTGCCTCCTGGCTGACACTATTCGGAATCTTCCCCGAAGAGCCAGCGACCACCGGCAAAGCAGCCTGCCTCCGCCGTCTATGGCACCGACCAAAACCCCGCTCGCTGCCCCACCGCACTGCCATGGTTGCGCTGCCCCCGGGCCAATCCACAAAGACTCGCCATCATCCAGATCCGGCGGCAGCAGTACCTTCAGCCCACGCAACTCTAAGATAGCCATCTAAGCGCTGCTTCCATGGGGAACTTGCGCCCCCGCACCCTTACATTAGACACCAACCAACCGACAGCCTAGGAGCTTCGCTGGCTCGAGGGGTTCTGCTTCCCATTGGGAATCGATTGGACCAGAATAAAAATTCAGACAACTGACGCCTAAATAAAGTGATTTGAGATGAGGGTGCGACCTATCTCGCGGCCCGGTGAAGAGCTGCCTAGTCGATGAGGCCGGCGCGGTTGCGATGGCTACAGGCGACAGGGAAGCGGAGATGTCGTGATGGTCGACGGCTACGGGGAAGCAGAGCCGGGGCTCTGGACGGGTCCAAAATTGGAGCCGCTCCAGCACCGTGAACAGCGGCGGGGGTGAATCGGCTCTGGTACGGTTTACGTGGCCGTCGTCGAGGCAACTCCGGCAGCATGGAGTAAGAGGCACATGGCCCAGTGCACGATGACAAATGGGCAGTGTCTCCGGGATTAGAGAGGAGGGCGGCTATGAATTTGGTGCGGTGGGGGCACCATGGAGGAGGGGCTGAGGTTTCTTGTCTGAAATGTGTGGGGGGAGTTACAGTTCTATCCCTGCCTTTAGGCTTCTCGGCTTGGGTTTGTGTACTGAGGGTCGGGGATAGTGGAGTAACTTTGCTTCTCCCAAATAGTGGGCGCGAGCGATTTAGGGTGAGGAGGGCGTGTTTTGAAATATAGTGGGCGCGGGCGATTTCGGGCGAGGAGGGCGTGTTTTCAAATATAGTGAGCGCGAGCGATTTCGGGCGAGGAGAGCGTCTTTTGAAATAGTGGGCGCGAGCTATTTTGGGGCGAGGAGAGGGTGTTTTGCCGACCATGGTTTATGAATTATTCGGCACGTGTCATTTCGGCCGAGGAGAAGGCACGCTTGGATGAAGTTATGAACCTACCCTCGATGTACAACGGGCCAATTGATGTGTGTCCCACATAGGCCGGTAATTTCGCGTCTCCCATTTATTTGCTTGGGCGAATTCCACCGAGCAGAGGGTGTTTAACGGTTCATTCAAATTTTGGGAGAACGAGCATCCACGTCTACCTTACCAAGTCAATTCGAATCAATTTTTGAAATATTAGCTTGCCACTTCTTTTTTAGATGGAGATATGATGCTCGGGAGTAATGTGTTTTTACATGCTCGTTGCTAGCGATTTACTATATGACAAATAGTTGACCCACTCAAAAAATGGGAATCAAACCCAAAATGAAATATCTCGATTCAATGAAATAGCTCATTCACCAGGTCCAAATAGTAAACTAAATCCAAAATTGAACACCTCAATCGAGTAGCATGTTGTACAGTATTATAGTACTCCATGAACATGTTGAAAGTCAAATTAATGAACTTGTTTGATATATGCATATCTCTGTTCATGTGTGGATTGCAGACAACATGTTCTTCAATTTAAATATTTGAATGCAAGTATATATCGAAACATGGTTTATATCAATCTTTGATGCATAAAACATGACCTCCCCCTCTTCCAGACTCCTGCTCTCTCTCTCTCTCTCTCGCTGACAATCTTCAATTCTGTCGCATGAGTCCAACACACAAACCTTCTTGGTCCCTATCCCTCTCTCTCCGTCTCTCTCTCTCTATCTCTCTCTCTCTCTCTCTTCTTTGTGTGTGTGTGGGGGGGGGGGTCTTTCTAGTTTGCATGCATATATACTCCATCTATAAGTCTCTCTCGCACACTATGTATGATTCGCTAGTCCAAGCTAAATATCTTGGGTGCACTCATCGTACGCACACAAAATCCTTGGCTCGTTGCCCGTAACTCTCTCACGCACCACTTTGTCGTCTCGGAGCTCTTCCCTCTCTCTCTCAAACTCTCCATCTACCTGGGTCACACATACACATGCATATCTCACCCACACTCGATAGACCCATCTAAAACTCTATCTCTCTCCCTCGTTCTCTCTCCATCTCACACGCGCGCACACACACACAATCTCATGCCTAGCCAAGTATGATGGTCTCTCACTCAAATGTAGGCACACGCAGTCCCCCCTATATGTGTATGACTACCTAATCTTAGTCTCCGTCACAAATATGTGCATGGTCTATCTCAATTTCTCTCTGGTCATCTTTCTATCACGCACGCACCTCCCTCGATCTCCCACCCATATAGTCCCCTCACGATCTTGAGGGGATCTCTCTATCACAAACACAACCTCTCTCCCTCCCCATGCGTCCATGTTCTCCATGGGTCCCTCTCGACCTTTGTTCCTTGTTGGCCAGACCTCTATTAGACATGTGCTATAGGGGTGTCTCTCTCCATTGCAAACAATCACGCACTAGCTATCTTCGTGTATCTCCTCACCTCGCTTTTCTATCTCGGAGATGCATGCGTGATATGTTTGCATAAGCAAACGAAAAGACACACACTCTCTCTAATTTATCGTTTGTTGTCCCTTTCTCTTTCACACACATACTCTTTTTGCACACTCACTCATTCTCCTTCACACGCACTTGGTATCTCTCGACTTAGGCACTCTCTTCAGTAGCATATAGATTTATTGAGAAGTCAAACATCGCAAAGTTGGATCATGTACGTGGAGAAAAACATTTACATCTAGAACGGCAAACATATACCATTTGATTCATCATGAGATGTAGTTTCATATGATGTATCTTTGGTATTGTAGATATAAATAACATTTGCGTAAACCTGATCAAAGTTTCCAAAGTTCTACTTCTAAAAAATTTACATGCACTGCATTATCGAGCGGATGGAATACCTCTTTCCCCCTCTCAGTTATCTGACGCACCACTCAGCCTTATCGGGGCTCCTCTATCTCTCTCAAACTTTATATCTCCCTGGTTCACACATACACATGTCTCACTCGCGCTACATATAGACCCATCCAACACTCTCTGCCCTTGTTCACTCTCTATGTGACACGCACCCCCCCTAAGTACCATAATCCCTCACTCCATCATAGGCGCACGCACTCCCCCCTAAGTATGATTATCTCTCACTAGCCATCTGGAACACACGTATTATCTCCTTCCATCCATACGTCTATCTCGATATCTCTCGGGGTATCTTCTATCGCGCACACACCTTGTCACTTGATCTCCCACCCATGTAGTCCCATCATGATTTCCAAGGGATCTCTCTATGACAAACATACACTCTCTCCTCCCCATGTCTGCATTTTCTCCGTACGTCTCTCTCGACCTCTCTCCCTTGTTTGTCAGACCCCTCTTGGCCACGTGCTAGGGCTCTTTCTCTCTCGGTTGCACACAACCACACACTATCTCCTCACCTTGCTTCTGTTGTCGAAGATGCATGTGTGATATGTTTGCATAAGACACACACACCTTTTCTCTACTTTTATCATGTGTTGTCCATGTCTCTTTCACACACGCACACACACTTTTTTCACTCACTCTTTCTATTTCACTCTCTCTCTCTCTCTCTCTCTCTAGTTAGGGACTCTCTCACGTCCATAAGCATATGGATGTTTTGAAAAGTCAAACCTCATAAAAGTTTGACCAGGTATATGTGGAGAAAAACATTTACATCTGGAACGATCATTAGATTCATCACAACATGTACTTACTTCATACTATCATTTATCTTTGGTATTGTAGATATAAGTAATTTCTTTATAAACTTGGTCAAAGTTTCAAAAGTTTGACTTTAACAAATGTTGGTACTACATTATCGAACGGAGGGAGTAGCTCTTTCTCTCTCTGCTATCTCTCATGGGCCTCCCCTCTCACTCGAACTCTCTATATCGACAGATTATACGCTCATTGTGTCAGTGTATAGCTCCATATATTGTTTAGTTGACCGGTCAACCAGTCCACATGCTGCCTTGTCAGCTCGTGTTCTCTATCTTTGTGTGCTGGCCCATGTGCCAGTGGGTGAAAATAAGTAAACTAGGCGCCCATCTGACACGCGCTGAAGTAAACAAAGTTGAAACCACTCGGGGTAGCACCCCGCACGCTAGTAAATTGAGGGTGCATTGAGGACACACTTCTTCCGCGTGAAGGACGCGCTCACGCACAATTCACCACTGTGCGGTGGCATGCACAGAAGGACGCACTCGCGCACACCCAGCATGCCATCACATAACACACACTAGCACACGTGTACACCGGCGTCACCACCGGTTGAGATGGACGACAAAGCATCCAACAAGCGGAGGCGACTCGAGCCAAAACCGCATCCGGCAAGCCTGGACTTCATCAGCAGCCTCCCCGACGACCTGCTGCTTGTCATCATCGGACTCCTCCCCACCAAATCTGTCGTGCGGACCGCCCTGCTCTCCCGGTGGTGGCGCCCCCTCTGGCGCCGCGTCCCCCTCAACCTCATCATCGACAACTACCTCTGTGATGGGGATTGCAAACGCATGGCCGCAATCTCCAAGATCCTTTCATTGCACCCTGGGCCAGCCAGACGCCTTAACATCTGCATGTCCAGTACCAACTACAAGGTCCAAGCCAAGTTCGACGAGCGGTTCTTATGCCCCGCCCTAGATGAGCTCGAGGAGCTCAGCTTTGAAGCTGGACGATGTCGCTCTCTGCCTCCGGCCGCGCTCCGCCTCACGCCAACGCTGCGCCGCGTTAGGTTCAGCTCCTGCTATCTTCCCCAGATTAATGCCGCGCCCGCCCTTCTTCTCCCTCAACTCAAGCAGCTCGACCTCTTCGACATTGGCATCTCGAAGCAGACTATGGAGCACCTTCTCCGCAGCTATACTGCGGTCGAGTACCTTCGTCTTGAGCAGATCCACGGGTTCATTAGCCTCCACATCGCCTCGATGAATCTCCGATCGATTTATGTCTCTTGCTGGCCCCGCAACAAGACATCAATTGGGAAGATATCACTGCAGCTGTTCCATGTTATCGTCATTGAGAATGCGCCTTTCCTTGAGAGATTGCTTGTATCTGATCTAGAAGGTCCAACAGAAGTCTGGGTTATTGACGCGCCGAAATTGACAGCGTTGGTGTACTCGTCTGCCAAATTCTCTGAACTCTTTATTGGATCCGTAATCGTTCAGGTACAACACTCATCTTCTTCTCCGTCTTCTTGAAATTCACATTTTTAAATTTCTTTTTCATGTATTTACGACCGTCTTCTGGAAAATGATTCCCACAAGCTTCACCCAGTCTATGCGCACAGTGAAGATCTTGGCAATAAAATCTATCGGCCCCAATCTGGATCAAGTTGTTGGATTCCTTACATGCTTTCCGTGCACGGAGAAGCTACTGATCGAGGTGAAACTTCTTTCCTATTAGTAAACGGTAATCACAACATAGCTCAATTTTTTCGTAATTTTCCCAAATTACGATGACAAGTGTAGTGTTCAAAACTGCATCTACGCACTACACCGAAAGAAATGTTTTTGGTATTTTTTCTCACGTGATCACCTGCATCGTTTTTTTGTTGTACTACTATAGTAGCCTAGGCTAGTCATAGTGGAAAGTAACTTAGACTAGTAACTCTATGGTTACCCTAAGAGCAAGTACTACCTCTGTCCTAGTTTACTCTTCCTATTTTGTAGTATTAAAATTTGACCATAGATTTAACTGACAAAATGTTAATGCATGTCACTAAAAATTATATTGTTGGATTCGTATTAGAACATAATTTTAAATGGTACAATTTCTGGTGACATGCATTGGCATTTTCTTAGGTAAATCTATTTTTTTAGAAAAGGAGGATGACCCCCGGCCTCTGCATCTAGGAGATGCATGTGGCCATTTTATTGATTATTCTCGAGGACCTTACAAAGTAGAACAACAATATGCCTGAATCCGCCATCTTGGCATCTTAGGTAAATCTATGGTCAAAATTTTACACTAAATACAAGGTAGTACAAAAGTGGGCTATAACGGACCTCCACTATGTAGGTCAAAACACGTGCCAAATTCACTTGTGATGCATTTGGCATCGATGCCCCTCCATTGCCCACCTGTTGCCCCAATCTAGATCACCTACTTTGCTCCAGTGCCAAATTAACTCATGGAATGAAAAAACACTTGCGTGGAGAGAGAGAGGACTGAGGCAATAAAAAACACTTGTTTGGAAGAGTGAGAGGCTGGTGTAGTTGTTTTGATTGATTTCTTTATACATGTGGGTCTGTGTTCACAGCGGTGCCAACTCTCTCACATTGCGAGAGCGGTGCCAAAATCTTTTGATTTGACATCGATGCCTATTATGTGGCATACTTTTGAGAAATATGGCATCGGCCACATAGTGGAAGGCAACAAAAGCCCAAGATCTTCACGTGCTCCTAGGTAAATGAGAGGAAAGAGAAAGAGAGAGAGAGAGAGAGAGAGAGTGTGTGAGTGAAAAAATATCACTAGTCAGCCAACCCTATCATATGAGCGAATGATATTGGTACCTCTTGATGACACGATAATCTTATACAGCCAGCTGCTCTAATATGTTCTCTTCTTTTGCAGATAAAAAAGACCCGAAAGTGAAAAATGTGCTGCACTATAACAATCTCATCGAATGCCTTGATCTCCATCTTACAGAAATTGATTTGATCGACTACCAGGCAGCACATCTGAGATTGAATTGGCCAGGTTCTTTGTTCTGGAGGCAAGTGTGCTCAAGGTAATGAGGTTTGGCATTCTCTGGGGCAATAATGAATGGTGTGCTAATCACCGCAAGCGTCTAAGCCTAAATGACAAAGTCTCCATCGAAGCTGAATTTGTTTTTGAAACATCAAGTGGCCAGAGACTCGAAAATTTATTTGCCCATTAGTGACTTGTCAGGGTGGTGGAATTTAGTTTGTACGATAATGCTGCATCCACCTAAAATAATGAAAGTTCTTACGTAAACTTCCTAGATTCCCTCTTCGTAGGTGCAACATTACTCCTAACATTTGTAATATCAGTTTGAAACTTGTAATATTGTCGTGTCCTATTCCTGCGTTTTCAAAATCCTGCGAATCAAAGAGGCCTGAGTTGGTGATGATGTTGTGCCTGCCAACTTTCACCAATAGCCGTCGGATCTAGATCTGACGCATAAAAACCAAACTTCTCCAGTTTTGCAAAAAGATGCCCGTACTTGTTCCCTATTTACAAACAACTCCTTGTCTCTCACTATTCATCAAGAGGCAGCATTGATCGGCTTCAGTTAGCAGTAGTAGAGAAGGAATCCCTCGGGTTCAGTTAACAGCAAGGGATCGATCGATCGCTCGGGTTCAGTAACGCATAGCCTGCAGTGCAATCGCTCGGGTTCAGTTAGAGCGCAACGCCTCGCTCGGGTTTAGTTAGAGCACAACGCCTCGCACACACACGCGTATGTACGAGAGAAACACGCATCGCTCGGCCCACGACCACCCACCGTAACCGGGAACTCCCCTAATATTTTCCTCGCCCTCGCTTCTACCACGGTTTTCTCCGTCATGGACGGCCCAAAGAATGTCATGCAGGTGCGTCTCCGGCCCGCCTAGGATGAAAAGCCCATTTTCTGTCATGATTTTTTGTCATAGAAGTAGGAGCCCACCACATCTATGATGATACCGGGTTTGGTCCTATTATCGTCATAGAAGTGTCATAAGCATGACAAAAAAAACGTTCGGCCCAAAATGTCACGGATGTGTCTTTTTTTTTGTAGTGTACGGGCATAAAACGATAGCGCTTGTTGGGAGGTAACCCAATGAATAAATTTATTTTTGACTTTTTATTTCTGTTCTTGAGTGTTTGCACAATTATGCTACTGTTATGATTGTGTTTTATGTTTAATTTAGTGTTGGTGCCAAGTAAATCCTTTGGGATCATGTTGGGTAATAGTTGATTTGATCTGGTTGAAAAACAGAAACTTTTACGTCCAGCAGCAGAATTTTGTAAAACCATAGAAGCGTGATAAAATTCTGAATTTTTTACACAAGATTGGTATACAAATTTCATATGTTGTCCTAATTTTTAAGAATTGATGGAGTTACAGAAGTATATGAAGTTTCCACATTACTATAGACTGTTCTGTTTTTGACAGATTCTGTTTTTGTTGCATTGTGTGCTTATTTTGATGAATCTATGGATTATATCGGGGTTATAAGCCATGGTAAAGTTGGAATACATTAGGTATAATGCAATAATAAAATATGAATGGGTTTGCAACAATACTTAGAGTAGAGATTTGATTTCTTATACTAACGGGTCTCACGAAGGTTTTGTTAAGTTTTGTGTGATTGAAGTTTTCAAGTTTTGAGCGAGATCACAATGGATGAAGGAATAAGGAGTGAAAAGAGTCTAAGCTTGGGGATTACCCATGGCACCCCAAGAAAATGTTCAAGGAGAACCAAACAACTAAGCTTGGGGATGCCCCGGAAGGCATCCCCTCTTTCTTCTAACAACCATCGGTATTTTACCTGGAGCTATATTTTTATTCGTCACATATCATGAGTTTTGCTTGGAGCATCTTGTATTATGTGAGTCTTTGCTTGTTTTGCTTTTTAGTTTGTCGCAAGTATCATTTTTGGACACACTTATTTGAGAGAGCCAAAATTATGCTATGATTTGTTAGAATTGCTCTTTATGCTTCGCTTAATTTTTTGAGCTATGGAATTGCTCTAGTGCTTCACTTATATCTTTTTGAGCACGGTGTGCTTTAATATTTTTGAAGAAATACTCTCATGCTTCACTTAGATTTATTTGAGAGTTAGTACATTTTTGAAGAAATTCTCTCATGCTTCACTTATGTTATTTTGAGAGATGAATAATTTTATGATCATGTTCTTCATTTAAATTTGTTTGAGCTATTCAAAAGCAATTGCAATATCTGAAATTAATCCCAAAGTGATAGATATTCAATAGGGATATAATAAAAACTTTCACAAAGATCATTGGACAAAATAAACTTGATTCTTTGTAATAGTTTTTAGATATGATGATAGTGACATATGAGTCATGTTAGTGAGTAATTATGCTTTAGTAAGAATATTGATGTTAAGGTTTGTGATTCCCTATGCAAGCACAAAAATCAAGTTATGCAATGAAATTACATCCTACTTATGGTGCATTATTCGCTGTTAGTTATGCTTAATGCTCGCTTATGTGAATTTTCATTTCTTGGTTGGTTGCTTCTCAATCTATTTGCTAGCCTCCACTAGTACTAGGTAGAAATACTACTTGTGCATCCAAAATCTTTAAACCCAGTTTTGCCATATGAGTCCACCATACCTACCTATATGCGGTATTTCCGTGCCGTTCTAAGCAAATTTGTATGTGTCATCTCTAATTTTCAAAATGAATTTCCTTTTTGTGTGCTCGTACTGCTCATGAAGTGGCAGGGGTGGCCAATATTTCCCATGCTAGATGTGTTATTCTCAAGATGAGTGTTTATTCACTTGTCATTGCACGAGAGTACGACGGTAATAGGGATGCCGAGTCCTAAAATGAAAAAGAATTTTACTTTATGTTGTCAAATAATAAATTCCTTGGAAAGTGTTGGTATGGAAGGCACCCGTGGATATGGCTAGCCATGGATTGTGAAAGAATGGTGGAAAAAGGGAATAAATATTATTTTATACTTAGGAACCGCCTATGATATATCTAGCATGGAAATTGTTGGGAATTACCCGGTAGTCTTCGTTGATGGGAAAAGCATGCTCCTGAAATTTTTTTATCTCTCAATTTAAGCTTTGAGCTCTAGCACCTCTACAAATCTCTAATTTCCTCTGCGAAGGGTCTATCTATTTATTTATGTAATAATTTTTACTCGAGTCTACATCTTCTCTTATAAAACACCAACTAGGGAGCACTATGATCGTACTTGAGCATTGGATGTAGCTAATATTCGAGTGTGTTTCATGAATGTATCAATGATTAAGCATGATGGGCTAGGGATAACTTTCTTTGGTGTTGATATTTTGAAAGACATGGTTGCTTGTTGATATGCTTGAGTATTGAAATCTTCATGTGAAAACTAGACTATTACTTTGAACCATATAAAAGTCCAAATTTCCATGCTACAAAAGAAAAGAATATGTGATGAACATGTTAGGCAGTATTCCACATCAAAAATTCTGTTTTTATCATTTACCTACTCGAGGACGAGCATGAATTAAGCTTAGAGATGTTGATACGTCTCGAACGTATCTATAATTTTTTTATTGTTCCATGATGTTATATTATCATTCTTGGATGTTTTATATTTATTTTATAGCAACTTTATATCATTTTATGGGACTAACCTATTAAAGTAGTGCCTAGTGCCAGTTGCTGTTTTTTGCTTGTTTTTTACTTCGTAGAAGATCAGTATCAAGTGGAGTCCAAACGCAACGAAACTTTTTGGAGATTTTTTCTGGACCACAACACACCTTGTGAGCCAATAAAGTACCAAAGGGGAGGCCCGTGGGGAGCACAACCCACCAGGGTGCGCCCAGGAGCCCAAGCATGCCCAGGGGGGTTGTTGTAACACCCTCGATGCGGCTATATCTCCCACGTGTTGAAGCACGACTTAGAGGCATAACCGCATTGAAAGCAATGCCGCAAGTGAGGTAATCTTCGCAAACAACCCATGTAATACATAAGGGGAAGGGATACATAGTTGGCTTACAATCGCCACTTCACACAATTACATGAATAAAGCATTACATCAACCAGTTACAAACAAGGCCCGACTACGGAGCCAAAATAAAAGAAGACTACCCCAAATGCTACACAGATCCCCGATCAACCCCAACTGGGCTCCACTACTGACCAACTAGACCGAAACAGCACAAAGGACAAGATCTTCATCGAGCTCCTCCTTGAGCTTGGTTGCGTCATCTGCACGGTAACATCGGCACCTGCAAACTGGTTTTGGAAGTATCTGTGAGTCACGGGGACTCAGCAATTTCACACCCTCGCGATCAAGACTATTTAAGCTTATGGGTAAGGTAAATGTATGAGGTGGAGCTGCAGCAAGCGACTAGCATATATGGTGGCTAACATACGCAAATGAGAGCAAGAAGAGAAGGCAAGGCACGATCGAGAAACTATGATCAAGAAGTGATCCTAGAACAACCTATGTCAAGCATAACTCCAACACCGTGTTCACTTCCCGGACCCCGCCGAGAAGAGACCATCACGGTAACACACGCGGTTGGTGCATTTTAATTAAGGTAAACTTCAGGTTTTCTACAACCGGACATTAACAAATTCCCATCTGCCCATAACCACGGGCACGGCTTTCAAAAGTTCATAACCCTGCAGGGGTGTCCCAACTTAGCCCATCACAAGCTCTCACGGTCAACAAAGGATATTCCTTCTAGCGGGAAGACCCGATCAGACTCGGAATCCCGGTTACAAGACATCCTCGACAATGGTAAAACAAGTCCAGCAAGACCACCCGTTGTGCCGACAATCCCGATAGGAGTTGCACATATCTCGTTCTTAGGGCACACTGGATAAGCTAAGCGTACGGGAGCCAACGTAACCCAAGTTGCCAAGGGACGGCCCCGCACGGTGCTCTGGGTTGGGCCAACACTTAGACAAGCGCTGGCCCAGGGGTTTAAAATAAAGATGACCCTTGGGCTGGCCTAACCCAAGGGAAAAAGAGGCTAGGTGGCGAATGGTAAAACCAATGTTGGGCATTGCTGGAGGAGTTTTATTCAAAGTGAACTGTCAAGGGGTTCCCATTATAACCCAACCGCGTAAGGAACACAAAATCCGGGAACATAACACCGATATGACGGAAACTAGGGCGGCAAGAGTGGAACAAAACACCAGGCATAAGGCCGAGCCTTCCACCCTTTACCAAGTATAAAGATGCATTAATTAAATAAGAGATAATGTGATATCCCAACAAGTAAACATGTTCCAACAAGGAACACCATCTCCATGTTCCAACAAGGAACAAACTTCAATCTTCACCTGCAACTAACAACGCTATAAGAGGGGCTGAGCAAAGCGGTAACATAGCCAAACAACGGTTTGCTAGGACAAGGTGGGTTAGAGGCTTGGCTTAACAATATGGGAGGCATGATAAGCAAGTGGTAGGTATCGCAACATAGGCATAGCAAAAGAGCGAGCAACTAGCAAGCAAAGATAGAAGTGATTTCGAGGGTATGGTCATCTCGCCTGAAATCCCGCAAGGAAGAAGAACGAGTCCATGAAGAAGACAAACAAATGTAGACGAACGGGTCCTCACAATCACGACGTTAACGGAACCAACCCGAAGAAGCAACACCGAAAATGAAGCACACAACGTAGTAAACAAGCAACACATGAACATGGTATGATATGCGGGATGCGGTATGCGGTGCATATGCATGATTTGGAAAGGAATGATTGAACCTGGCCTCAACATGGAAATCCAAGAGTGCCACTGGAAAGGTGAGGTGATTTCGGTTGAAATCGATATAAAGATCGCCGGAATCGGATGCACGGTTTGGAAATGGCAAGCAAAACAAATATGGCACCGGTCTGCGATAATCAGCAAGTAGCCATCTAAATGCAACAAGATAAATATTCTACAGCACTCAAACATGGCAACAAAATACATGGCAGGGATCCACTCATGATGCTTGACAAAAAATGAACACTGAGCTACGGCTAATTCATCCATTAACAGGTTCAAACAAGCATGGAAAAAGTGCAAATGATAACAAGTTTCAGACTTAGTGAAATAACAACAAATCAGGAATTTATTATCAGGAAGCATACTTTGGAGCATGACAACTATATGCTACAGGAACTTAACATGGCAAAGCAAGAAATGGCATGAAGCTACTCAAAGCACTTGACAAAAGTCCCTTAGTGACCTTGAGCCAAAAGGGATCAGAAAATACAATTGCAAGCATGTGAACATGGCAAAAACATAAACAGATTCAGACTTAGTGAAAAACTGGAGCATGCAAATCAGTTAACGAGTAGGCATGTTTACGAGCTCGATGCACTCACTACAGAGCATGGCATGACAAACTAAGCATACACCCATCAAGAAGACATGACATAGAAGCTAGAAATGGCAAGAACAACAACATAGCATGCACGAATCAGTAGCAACATACTCGGCAAAATCGCTAACAAGTTAACAATCTGCCAGGATTCACGAAATAGCAAAAGTAGAGCTCGAACGACTCAAGCTAGGGTGCTCCATAAATGCAAACAAAGACATGGATGGATAGAGCGCCACAATGTTAACAAAACATCCTTACTGATCATCCTCAAAAGAGGCACGGATCACAAGGAAACAACATGAACATATGGCATAACGACAAAATCAGGACAAGCTCGGACTCCGACGAGCTTCTGCTGGAGTGACGACGGGGTCAGACGAAGGGGCGGCGACGCGGGAGCGCTGCGGCCTCCAGCGAGGAGATGGCGGTGGCAGACGAAGGCGCGCGAGGTGCGTGGGCGGCTCAGCCGAGACAGTCGAGGCGGAGGGAGGACGAACGGCGGCGAGCTCCGGTCGCCGGAGTTGGTCGCCGGCGACGGTCGTGAAGGTGGCGGCGAGCGCGGCGGAGGAAAGAGCCGGCGAGGTTGCGGGCGCGGGCTCCCGCGGGGCGAGATGGGCCCGCGCGGGCCCCGGATGGGCTCCGCGGGCCGGCGGCGGTGGAACGGCGACGTGGCGGCTCCGGATAGGCTGCGGGCGGTGGCATGATGACGTGTCGCGATATGATTGGTGGAGGCGAGGTGGTCGGTGCACACGGACATGTCTGGACTGCGGGAGGAACTGTCCGGCGGCGCGCGGAGGAGTTTTTAGGGTTTCAACTGCGCGAATTTCGGAGGGGATGACATATTTATAGGTAGAGGGAGCTAGGAGAGTCCAAATGAGATGCGGTTTTCGGCCACGCGATCGTGATCGAACAACCGAGATGATGGAAGATGTTTAGGTGGGTTTTGGGCCACTTTGGAGGGGTGTTGGGCTGCAACACATACGAGGCCTTTTCGGTCCCTCGGTTAACCGTTGGAGTATCAAATGAAGTCCACATGGCACGAAACTTGACAGGCGGTCTACTGGTAGTAAACCAAGGCCGCATGACAAGTCTCGGTCCAATCCGAAAACGTTTAACACCCGCACACGAAAAGAGGTAAAAGGGAACATTGGGTGACATAGGAGCGCCGGATTGCAAAACGGACAACGGCGAAAATGCTCGGATGCATGACGAACATGTATGCAAATGAAATGCACATGATGACCTGATATGCAATGCATGACACGCAAGCAATGACAACGCAACAACAACGAATAACTGGAGGACACCTGGCACATCGGTCTCGGGGCATTACAGTTGTGCCCCCATGTAGCCCCCTGCACCGCCTCTTCGCCCTATAAATATCCAAATATTCTAGAAACTCTAGGGGAGTCGACAAAACACAATTCCAATCACCGCAAGTTTCAGAACCACGAGATCCAATCTAATACCATCACGGAGGGGTTCATCATCCTTATTGGTGCCTCTCCGATGATGCGTGAGTAGTCCACCATAGACCTCAGGGTCCGTAGGTAGTATCTAGATGGCTTGCTCCCTCTCACTTCTAATTCTCAATACAATGGTCTCTTGATGTAACTCTTTTTGCGGTGTGTTTGTTGGGATCCGATGAACTTTGAGTTTATGATCAGATCTATATTCATGAATATTATTTGAGTCTTCTTTGATCTCTTATATGCATGATTATTTATAGCCTCGTATTTCTTCTTTGGATCTTTGGTTTAGTTAGGCCAACTAGATCGATTTTTCTTGCCATGGGAAGAGATGCTTTGTGATGGGTTCGATCTTGCGGTGTTCTTTCACAGTGACAGAAGGAGCACCAAGACACGCATGTATCACTGCTATTAAGGATAACAAGATGGGGGCTATTCCTACAAGAATAGATCGCGTCTACATCATGTCATCGTTCTTATTGCATTATTCCATTTCTCATAAACTTAATACACTAGATGCATGTTGGATAGCGGTCGATGTGTGGACTAATAGTAGTAGATGCAGACAGGAATCGGTCTACTTATCTTGGACATGATGCCTATATAATGATCATTGCCTTGGATAACATCATAATTATTATTCGATCTTCTATCAATTGCCTAACAGTAATTTGTTTACCTACATATGCTATTTTTCTGGAGAGAAGCCACTAGTGAAATCTATGTCCCCCGGCTCTCTTCTTGATCATATTTGCCTTT
Organism: Triticum aestivum; assembly: GCF_018294505.1. Lineage (NCBI taxonomy): Eukaryota > Viridiplantae > Streptophyta > Magnoliopsida > Poales > Poaceae > Triticum > Triticum aestivum. The sequence continues at coordinate 226,088,889 of NC_057806.1, forward strand.
GATATCTATTTTTATTCGTTTTTATTTTGAGATCTATTAATCCGAAAACCCCAAAATACCTCGCTCCACCTTTTTATTATTTATTTTATTTTGCGTTTTATCGAGAGCTACTTATCCAATCTATCACAAATTTATCTATCTTTTTACCAGGAGGACCAAATATTCTCTCGTCAACTTGCCAATTTCTGACGTCGTTAACTAGGAGGGATTGACAACTCCTCTTACGCGTTGGGTTGCAAGTATTCGTTTTTTGTGTGCAGGTAATGTTTACATAGTATTGCTTAGTGCTCCTACTGGATTGATACCTTGGTTTCATAACTGAGAAAAATACCTACCATAATTGTATTGCATCATTCCTTTCTCTTTGAGAAAATACCGACGCAGTTTCAAGCAAAACTCGAGTAATTTTTTTATATTTACTATACATTATCTATGGTAGCACCTAAGTGATGTAAAATTTAGTTGTTCATATATGCACATCATAGATTTTATCCTCGTAGATGAATACAGAGGACGAGGCGCTGGTCGTGGTGCTGGTAGGGGTACTGGCAGAGGAAGAGGGGGCTTTGTTTTTGGCCGAGGTTTTGATAGAGGAGCACCTTTGAATCGAGATGATCTGAACATTGATGAATTAACACCTCAAAGTTGGAGACACATCAATTTATATAACAACGGCTTGAATGGTACATTTGCGATGGAGGTTGAAGGGCTAAAAACTGCAGCGACCAATCTGTCAACCCAAGATGCACGTTCTGAGTTGTTGAATGTTCATGGAAAGAGGAGTGCTGATGATACTAGTACAGTTCAGGAAGTGGGGAATAAGCTAGCCTTAGTGCCGGTTGTTACAGGTGGATCTTTAGATGCTCAGTTGAAAGGAGATGTTACTGAGACAGTTTTGACGGAACTGACAGTTGCTAGCACCTCACAGAAAAATGCAAATAATAAGAAGTTGAAAGGAGATGATGGTTCTGTGGTTAGTACTTTAAGCAATGAATTGGCGGGCTCCCTAGAGGGGCGCCGCCCAGATCAATGAATACCCTAAGTTGGAACTGCCGGGGCGGGGGGAACCCCCGGACAGTTCGTGATCTTGCGATGTTGGTGCAGTCGCATTCCCCTAATTTTGTTTTCTTATGTGAAACTCGACAGCAAGTGAACAAGTTGAAATGAATTAGGGCGAGACTAGGCCTACAAGGTTTTGAAGGAGTTGATAGTGATGGAATGAGTGGTGGATTGGCATTATTCTGGCATGAATCATGTCAGGTTAATCTTTTGAGTAAGACTGGTTGCTATATTGATGTGACAGTAAAAACTAGTGTTGATGGATAGCAATGGAGGTTGACTGGGGTGTACGGTGAACCAAGAGTGGAGAACCGACATCTTATGTGGGATACACTACAAAGACTAAGAGCAGTTTCAGATTTACCTTGGTTAGTTATTGGAGATTTTAACGAAGCAATGTGGGGGTTCGATCATTTATCTGTCACTACTCGCCCTGAGCCACAAATGAATGCTTTCCGGGATGCACTAATGTTCTGTGGGTTAGTAGACCTGGGGTTCGTTGGTGTACCCTACACCTGTGACAATAGGAGGGCGGGTTCTGCGAATGTAAGGGTGCGTTTGGACCGAGCGGTTTCAACAAGCTCTTGGAGAAATATGTTCGCATTTCATAATGTACATCACCTAGCAGCGCCGAGTTCAGACCATGTGCCACTATTGCTGAGAGGTACGGTGGACCATCAACCGATAAGGAATACATGCCGACGTTATGAGATCTTCTGGGAGAATGATGCTGGGTTGCCGGAGTTAATTAAAAATGCATGGGAAGCTTTTGGTGCTCTTGAAGACCTCGGTCAGGTTAACAAAGCACTCCGGGACACTATGCAAATGCTCCAATCTTGGAGTAGGAAGAAATTTGGCAATGTAATAAGGGAGATACACAAAACAAGGTCAAAGCTGGAGGAACTCATGAATATGAATGCATATAGGCAAGAAATCAGGGAGGTTTCAGATAAACTAAATGACTTGCTATATAAGGAGGAAATGTTGTGGCTTCAGAGATCCCGCATAACATGGCTAAAAGAGGGGGACCGAAACTCAAAGTTCTTCCACACTAAGGCGGTTTGGAGGGCAAGGAAGAATAAGATTAGGGTGCTTCATGACAGTGAGGGCAATGAGCATTCAGATACACAAACTATGGGCAACATGGTCTCTGCTTACTTTCAGGATATCTTCACTGCTGATCCAAACCTTGATTCTGCTGAAGTTTTGGACCTCTTTATGTTGGAGATATGCCCTAGAGGCAATCATGTATGATGATATTTCCTATGTGTTTATGAATAAAGATAGTCCTTGGACATTATCAATGATGTGTATCAGCAAGTACGTGACTTGTTTGTGGGACTATGCATTGTATGATGATTGTCCTAAAAGGTCCCTAGTCGAAAGGGTTGTGTGGACGCGCAGCCAACTAGACTAGCATATGACACAGTCGATGGCCTGGTCTCACTAGCCATGGAGCATTGGATGCTAACCGGATAATATGGACTTGGAAGGATCTGGTCAGATTCGACGTAGTCGGATCCAAGTCGAGATAAGGTCCGAGTCGGACAGACCCAACTATGAGACGCAATGATATGTCATCTATGAGTCTCTAGTACAACATATGTTCTATGTCCTAAGACCTGAGCTGACGCATGTACTCGGGATGGTGACAGACTTGCTTTGGGCCGACCAAACGCTACTCCATGACTGGGTAGTTACAAAGGTAGGTTTCAGGCTTGTCCAGACCCATGCTGCGAGACATGGTCGAGCAAGATGGGATTTGCCCCTCCGACCAGGGGAGATATACTCTGGGCCCCTCGTGTGATCCGACCAGGGTAAGCATGGCCATGCGACAAGGATTATGAGATAATTCGGATAGTGGTCGGCATCACTAGAACGAGAAAGAGGTTGGGCTAGCACAAGGATGACAGACTCGCCTTGAGCTCGACAACATATATCGTGTGGCAAAAGGAATGGAAGTATGATGTATAGGTTCGCTAACCAGCTTCATAGTCTGCTTGGTGTTCGGCATGCCTTGCTAGAGGCCGCTACCAACCATGCAGTTCGGAGTTGATCCGAACTGCGACCAAGTCGACTTGAACCTAAGGGGTCGCGCGCTTAAGGGAAGGAACCTACGAGGTCGGATCCGAGGACACTGGTCGGATGTGATCTGAACTGTATTTGGATTGTGGCCGAGTAGACTTATGGGCTTTAGGGTCTGTGTGAGGCCCAAGTGTTGAGCCCGCGACGGACGCCTATATATACTGGAGGTGCCGCACACTCACGCAGGTGATCGCTTCGGCGCTGTCACTAGGGTTTGCATGTGTTGCGAATAGACACCTCCACTTGCCTCCGGTTGTGTGATCGGACCTAGCAGTTTGCCGCACGACGTTCCTCCTGCACGCGCGGATACCGTTAGAGGCGGTGCACTTGCGCCACTCCGGCGAACCTATACGTCGGAACCGACCACCGGTTGTACGAGGGAGATTGGACGAGGAGGAGACGATCCACGCGGACGCGCTGCCCCAACTCTTCTTCCGCTGCACGGCACTGCGCGTCTAGTGGTAACGAACTGTGATCCATCTCTCGTAGCATGTTCTTGGTTGTTCTACACGTAGGAAATTTTTAATTTGCAGTCGACGCACCCTACTGTAGATCCCAACACTTTAATCCTATGGTCTCGCATGATGATAATGTGAAGCTTTGTGCGGATTTCTCTGACCAAGAAATTTCAGATGCGCTTTTCCAAATTGGGCCATTAAAGGCGCCGGGTCCTGACGGTTTTCCAGCCAGGTTTTTCCAACGTAACTGGGATACTTTAAAGGTAAATATTATTAAGGCAGTGAAGCAATTTTTTAGGACTTGTGTCATGCCAGAGGGAGTTAATGAAACTAGTATTGTTCTTATTCCAAAAATTGCAAACCCTGTTAAAGTCTCGGATTTTCGGCCTATCAGTCTTTGTAATGTTATTTACAAGGTGGTCTCAAAGTGCTTAGTTAATAGACTTCGGCCTCTCCTGGATGGTATTATATCCCCTGAACAAAGTGCTTTCATCTCTGGTAGAATGATCACTGATAATGCCTTGGTTGCTTTTGAATGCATTCACTTTATTAAGCAGGAGAAAGACCCCAAAAAGAGTTGTTGTGCTTACAAACTTGATCTATCAAAGGCATATGATAGGGTTGACTGGAACTTCCTGAGGCGGGTGATGCAAAAGTTGGGGTTTGCACATCGATGGATTGACTGGATTATGACCTGTGTCACATCGGTGTGATATTCTGTAAAATTAAATGGGACCCCCTTGGATTCATTTGCACCGTCGCGTGGGCTACGGCAAGGTGATCGCTCTCCCCAATTTTGTTTTTGTTTGTTGCTGATGGTCCATCTACAATTCTGAGGAGCCGGGTGGACTCTGGTAGTATTCAACCAATCAAAATTTGCAGGAGAGCTCCGGGTATCTCACATCTCTTGTTTGCGGATGATACATTACTTTTCTTTAAAGCCTCTCGTCCTCAAGCAGAAATGATAAAATCTTGTCTTGATTTATATGCTAAGGCCACAGGCCAATCCTTAAATTTCAATAAGTGCTCTATCATGTTTGGTGATGGTTGCCCAATTGTTGATCAAGAAGAGGTGAGAGATGTGCTGAATGTTATTAATTCTGGGTTTGAAGAGAATTATTTGGGGCTGCCAACCCCGGATGGGCGTATGTCGAAAGGGAAGTTTCAGAATCTGCAAGCATAGTTGTTGAAGAGACTTATTCAGTGGGGGATGGGCATCTCGCACAACCCGGCAGGGAGGTGTTGATCAAATCGGTGGCGCAAGCTCTGCCAACTTATGTAATGGGTGTTTTTAAGTTACCTTTTTCAGTTTGTGATGATCTCACGAACATGGTCAAAATTTTTTATTGGGGAGCTCCAAAGGGTAAGAGAAAAGTACACTGGAAGTCATGGCAAAAGTTGCAACAACCGAAGTGTAAGGGTGGAGCGGGTTTCCGTGATTTTCATATTTTCAACCAAGCACTATTAGCTCGGCAAGCTTGGAGGCTCTTGACAAAACCAGACACTCTATGTGCTTAACTCCTTAAATCTCGGTATTATCCTTATGGGAAGTTGGAGGACACTGTCTTTTCGGGCAATGCATCATCTTCCTGGACGACGATCTCTCATGGCCTTGATTTGCTCAAGAAAGGATTGATATGGAGGGTGGGTAACGACCAAAGCATAAGGATTTGGCGTGACAGCTGGTTACCTAGACCCTTTTCCTATAAACCTATTACATCTCGAGGAAATTGCCGGATGAGGTTTGTGTCGCAGCTCCTGAACAGTAATGGTTCTTGGAATACTAACTTGGTAGAATATATCTTTCTTTCATGTGATGTTGTGGAAATTCTGAAACTGCAAGCTTCGCCGAGGCAGGGGAAGATGTACTGGCTTGGGGACCAGGCAGAATGGGAGGTTTCTCGGTAAAGTCAGCATACAATATGGCGTTTGAGGAAATGTGTAGAGGTACTTCAGAAGCATCCAGCCATGCCCCTGATGGCTGTCGGGCGTGCTGGAAGATGATCTGGGGCAGCTTTGTACCACCTACTATGAAGAACTTTGCATGGAGAGTTGCTGTTAACTCCTTACCGACTTGGAAAAAAAGAATAAGATAGGGCTGGAGGAGTCGGATGTTTGCCTGGTCCGTGACAGGGAGCCGGAAGACAGCTTCCACGCCCTGTGTAGGTGCCCTCTTGCGGTACAGTTATGGGACTGCATGTCTAAAATCTGGCATTTGCCAAAGCTGAAGGAGTTCACCCATACAGAAGTAGAATGGCTGTTGGATGCCCTTTATCCACTTGCAGATATTGAACGTGCAAAAGTAATGCTTACTTTATGGAGGTGTTGGCACAACCGGAATGAAGTGGTGCATAATAAAGATCCAGCTCCAATGTTGGCTTCCCGTAGGTTTCTTTGTGAGTATCTTGACTCACTGATTTCAGTGTACAATTCAAACTGTACCATCCTTCAAGGTAAAGAAGTAATTTTCTATGAGACTAAAACCAATGGCGCACATAAATTGAGAAAGTGTACCTGCTGCTGTTAAATGGCCGGTACCACTGGCGGGATGTGACAAAGCTGAACACGGATGGTTCATGGACGGAGGAAGGAACAGTAGGTGCAGGTATGGTACTGAGGGATACCCTGGGAAATATTATCTACTCTTCCTGTAGAGAATTATTCAGATGCCGTGACGCGCTCGAAGCTGAATTGTGTGCTTGTATGGAAGGGCTTTCACTTGCTATCCAAAGGACGGATCTACTTATATGGTTGGAGATGGACTCACTTTCAGCGGTAAACATGGTGAATGGAAGAGAAACAGACCGGTCTGTCTATACTTCTTTGGTGGCGGAGATTAAACACTTGCGATCTCTTCGTATGACTTGTATTGCTCATGTCAAGCGTAGTCAAAATCTTGTTAGCGATTTCTTAGTTAAATTTGCTAGTAGGGAACATAGAACTGTAGTCTAGCTGGGCTCCGGCCCCCAGAAATCGTTGATCTTTGTAAGGTGGATTTAATGGTTGAGTAATACAAGTATATACCTGCAAAAAGAATATATTGAAGATGCTCTTATACTCAGTTCGCTCTTTTTTTCTTCTTCTCCGAGAGACGTGTTGGAGTTTGTGGCTATGTGCTATGGAGGAGACATCAAAACGAGAGAGAACGTGCAGGAAATATATTTCTCGTTGTCCATTTTTCCCCAAACACGCGGACGAAGGAATCACCCCTAAACCCTCCTCTCCCCGCCGCCGAAGCCGACATGGCCGTTCACCACCTCCTCCGCCGCGGGATCTCTGGTGGGTCTCCCCTCCACCCTCTGCGCGGCCTCCTCGTATCGCAGGTATACGCACAGCTCCCGCCCTCGTCCATTACTCAGCGCCGACGTGTCGGTTCCTGATTTCATGGTGGCCCCTTGTCTGACTTCCCTCCTCGAAGGAGCTCGGTCGGCGTCAGGCGAGCTCGGCGGCGGCGGGGGACGCGGTGGCCGAGCTGAGGGGCGCGCGGGAGGACGTCAAGCAGCTGCTGAAGGAGAAGTCCTGCCATCCCATCCTGGTATCGTATACACGACCTTGGATACCGAGTTTTCGATTTCGAACAGAGGAATGCCCGTGTTGGGCTTTAGATTATCTTCTGGGCAGCCAAGAAATTCTGAATTTAACATACGTGATCCTTATGTAGTCTAGGGACTGACACTGCTTTATTATGTTGTGATGAGTGCTGTAAATGCACCTGTCTGCAACCTGTCACACACGCAAGTTTTAAAATTTGCACACTGCACAGTTCCTGGTTTTGCATCTGCTTGGCCCAACATTAGCTGATGCAGCCTACAAATGCCTCTTGGTGACATGTCTGCTGAACCGCTTCTGGTTTCAGGTTCGCTTGGGTTGGCATGACGCTGGTACTTATGACAAGAACATTAATGAGTGGCCCAAGTGTGGTGGAGCTAATGGTAGCTTGAGGTTTGAAATTGAGTTAAAGCATTCGGCTAATGCTGGTAGCGCTTCTCCTCCACAGGTTCTCTTTTGTTTCATACAACGAGGGCTCTTTTTAAAACTAGTTCTACTGCAGGTCTTGTGAATGCTTTGAAACTTATTCAAGCCATCAAGGACAAATATGCAGGTGTTACTTATGCGGATCTGTTTCAGCTTGCCAGTGCTACAGCCGTTGAGGTACTTTGTGGCGCTTCAACCTATCAATGATGATCATTCCAAAAAAGTACTCTTAGATTAGCAATGATGCGACTGATTTGATTTTGTCATTTTTCAGGAAGCTGGTGGCCCCAAAATCCCCATGATCTATGGAAGGGTTGATGTTTCTGCCCCTGAACAATGCCCACCAGAGGGGAGACTCCCTGGTTAGTAATTAGTATCCATGGCCCAGCTTACTATGTATGTCGATTTAGCTTATTTCTGATCTTACCGTCTTTGTCTAGAGCTCGAATATTATACTGCACCTTTAGTTTTGCATGATATAGATCTCTACAGCATGTAGCAACAATTTCTCAGTGATGGGAGCAATAAACGATTATCTGGTAAACTTGAATGGTTATCCGTTGATTGCTGCAGATATTTCAGTTTACGGATCAAATCATCAAAACTTTAACAAACCAAATGAAGCTCTTACGTGTGTTTGCACGTGCTACTTGTCTATTCTAGGTTCTTAATATATTAGTAGTATAACTGAACTTTGATGAGAGTGGTAGAGTATACAGTCGAACTTCGTAATTCTTGCGAAGGGGGGTATATTTAACTAAAACACGTATTGAAAATTAACTCAGTTTTTGATTCTATTTATCTACCTGTTGGACATAAACTTAAGAGCTACCACATGCAAAGGACAGAACTGTCTCATGGACGTACTCTGCTTCACGCAAACATGCCTCCTGAGGATATCACATGTATTTGAATGCTTGGTTATCTGCTGTGTTTAACTAAAACATGCATTCATTAAAATATTAACTGAACGCTTGATTTTGTTTCTCCACACTGTTGAATATTGATTTATGGGCTACCACATGCAATGCGACAGAGTTATCTCTGGCCATTATCTGCTTCAGGCCGACATGCCTCCTTAGGATATCACCTGTATTTAAATGTATATTTATTTTATCTCCAAAATGTACTTGGATGCACCATATTAACTTCAGTAATAGCATCTCCGGCCGGTCTGGGCTAATTTGATCCCCTAATTTTGCACGGACACGTCCGGACAGTGTCTGCTCCACGCCCTTAATTTGTGTGTGCTCGCAGCTGTGTCCACTTAAATTGTCCAGACACATGAATATGATTGGTGGGGGTGGGCCGGATCCAACGTGGAGGGCTGCCCAGGGTGCTGGACAGCCTGACATATAGGGACAATTTGGGTCTCTCTCTCTCCCTCTCTCTCTCTCTCTCTCCCTCCCTCCCTCCCTCTCTCTCTCTCTCTGGGGGGGGGGGGGTCTGGTTGAAGATGCTCTAACCAGCATATTGATTCCACACCACTAACTTCTAATGGTAGGGCCTTTCAAGTTTTCAACAATCATGATTTTGTTTTCTTACAATATCCCTTTGTCATCCCAATAAGAGACTGTTAAGTTCCTTTTATTATCTCCAAAGTTGCATCACACTGTGCAAAATCAAATTATGACCGTGCTGTAGCATGATAGTGAAAAGTTGCATCGCCTTTGCAAGATTGAATCATGACCGTGCTGTCTTTTGTAATAAAGCAACTTTTCTTTTACAGCCAGTTTCCTTCTCAAGTAACGCAACATTTTCTCATGTTTGGTTTTTCAGTTCTACCAGTGCTAATTCATGTTTCCTCTGTGATGTAATTTAGGTTGACATTTAGAAACCAAAATATGAACTAAACTTGTATCTTTTTGATCCATGCTAATGGTATCATATATTTTTTGCCACCCTTTCAGCTGCTGGTCCGTCTTCACCTGCTGAACATTTGCGAGAAGTATTCTACAGAATGGGCCTGAATGACAAGGTACTCGGATACTGCTGTGTTACTTTTAACTCTTCAATACAGTATACTTCTGGAGTTGCTTGTCTTATCTTTTTTGTGATCTGTAGGAAATTGTTGCATTGTCAGGAGCACACACACTTGGACGATCAAGACCAGAGCGCAGCGGCTGGGGTAAACCTGAAACAAAATACACTGTGCGTAAATTACAGCCAGAGCTCATTGTTTCCAATTTAAAGATGCCTTATCTATTGAAACATATTCATGGTACTAGCTGAATGACCCATGCGCTGCTACACAGTAATAGAAGTAATAACTATAAATCCAATCATGTAGGGTAACTATTTCCGTCCATTACGAAATAGATTTAGATATATAGTAACAGCCCAGGCAACTTAGAAACCGCAAAACAGTAAAATTTTATATGAAATATTTAATAGATTATTCAATAAAACATCGCCAACACTCGTATTAGTTCCTTGCTTATGCGCATCCTACAAAATGACAATGTCAGATCGCTACTTTGCTGGGTGCTAACAAGACCGAAAGTTATTCTTCTACACTGAAAGTGTCATTTAGCCATATCAATTCAATTGTGATTTTTTGAATGAACTACAAAAAATGAGCTATATTCTTATCACCGTCATTAACTTTTCTATCACAGAGCTTATATGTTCCTACAAAGCTGTTCTTCTTGGTGCCAGCATGTACAGCATCATTATGTTCTGAATGAAGAATGTTGTGAACCTTATATCATATTGTTAGCCTGATTGGTTGTTATGCTTGACTTGCCAGAAAAATGGACCTGGTGCACCTGGGGGGCAATCTTGGACATCACAGTGGCTCAAGTTTGATAACAGCTATTTCAAGGTGAGATTCCTAATTTGTAATATGCTATAGAGTAATAGCTGCAATCATTATTATCTTACAGTTATATAACACATAAAATTTAGGATGTCAAAGAACGACGAGACGAGGACCTCCTAGTTCTGCCTACTGATGCTGTGCTCTTTGAGGATTCATCATTCAAGGTTAGTGACGATTCTCCCATTGCAAAACATCTGTAGCTGATTCTTTGAACATAATTTTGTGTGCTATCATGGTTGCAGATTTATGCTGAAAAGTATGCTGAGGATCAGGATACATTTTTTGAAGACTACGCTGAAGCTCATGCTAAATTGAGCAATCTGGGGTCTAAGTTTGACCCTCCTAAGGTAGATGTGATTAAGAGAACCATTTATAGAACCAGGACATAATTAACCATATTGTAAGGTCGTGCTGACTCATTGAAATGTTGCAGGGTGTATCACTAGACTAGCCAATACTTGCTGCTGATGAACTGCATTTTGGTGAGTGAAGATGACAAGGCTCTGTTTCTTGCAACTATTTTCGAGGTGTAACAAATTCGGATCCACCGAAGCAGTATTTTGAGTTGTGTGCTCCATTACCAGAAATAAAAGCAGCATTGGACAGTTCCCCGACCGAACATTTATGATACTTACATGTTGTATGACACTTCAAGGTGATCAAATATAAAACAATACTATCAGGCTGTTGCCCCTTTGCGATATGTCTGGAACAGAACGGTACCTAGCAAGCACACTATGGGATATTTTATTTATCTTTTTGTTTGATGTTTGATCATACAACATACCAACCATCCTGAAGAGGTGAGCTCATTTCCCTCTTGGGAACCCCAGGATAGCCTGAATCATGTCTCCCAGCTTGCCTTCAAGCACTCCTTTGAGGATCTTGAGCCTTGGTGCCGAGTAGGGCGGGTACCTAGCCCTGGCCTCCCCGGCGAAGCCTCGGTTCATGACTGCCTTCCTGTGGCTGAAAGCATCAAAGCTGAACTTCCCATGGTAGGAGCCTGTGCCGCTCTCCCCAACTCCTCCAAATGGCAGGTATGGGTTTGTGAGCTGCAACATCGCAGAACAATGTCAGCATTCTCACTTTAGTTCCCTGTAAAATTCGCATGTTCCAGACAGGGCCTTCTGCTGATTACATGTATGCTGGTGTCATTGAAGAGCATTCCTCCTGCAGAAATGGCCCCCTCGAACTGGTTCTGGAGCTCACTGTCCCTGGTGAAGAGGTAAGCTGCAAGTGGCTTAGCCATTGAGTTGATGAGACCAAAGCTTTCATGGATCTTGTCAACCTGAAAGAAAAAGAGAACATTCGACTCAGATGCACATCATGTACCACCAGTAATCTCCTGTGCTTTTTTTGAGGGGAATCTTATGGGTAAAAAATGAAGTAATATTCTCTGAATCTGAGAGAGTTGGCTCTGACCGTGATGATCGGAAGCAAGGGCCCGAATATTTCCTCCTTCATGATGGCGGAATCGAGAGGGACATCTAGGAATATTGTAGGGGCGATCTTCCTGTGGTACGATGAAGAAACAACAGAAACAATATGTGAGCAGATCAACCAAACGCATTATGCGCATGATGGTAATTTGCTAGAGTTGGTAATGTGAAGATGGAATCCACTCACAGCTGCTGTTCATCCCTGTGACCGCCGAACACGATCTTGTCGGAGACCATCTCTTCGTCCATCAAGCCCTTGAGCCTGCCAAAATGGCTGGCATTCACGACGCGGGACAAGTCCGCTGATAGCAGTGGATCCTTCCCGTAGAACTTCTCCAAAACTTTCTTTAAAGACTCGAGCTTCCAAGTTATGTTCAACGAAAAGTTAGGATTCATCACCCTCGTAAAAAAGAGAGGGTTAGAACTGTGCAAACAAACATATATTTGTGTACCAGCTTTGGGGCAAAAGCCTGTGTGGTTATGATGAAATCAGGAGCAATGCAGGCCTGGCCATTGTTGCAACCCCACTTGCCAGCAGCGATCCTCTTGGCAGCAATCTTTGTAGGAAAATAATAATTAAGAAACATGAGTTAGAAAAAAAAGGGAACATCTAAGAGAAGGCGAGCTTTTTTTTCTCCGTGGGATTTTGGCAATGATCATTCGGACTGGGGAGGATTGATTTTACGTGGAGATCGACGTTTGAATCGACAACCACCGGGCATTTGCCGCCGAGCTCCAAGACGACCGGCGTCAGATGCTTCGCCGCTGCGGCCATCACGACGCGTCCGACTCTACTGTTGCCTGCAATTTTTCATCGCAACATGCCGTTGGTTGGATGCAGGCGAGAAGAAGGTTTCGAGCTTCATCGACGGCCGTCGACAAGAACTGACATGGAGATTGGCACTGACCTGTGTAGAAGATTTTGTCCCACTTGTGGTTTAGGAGCGCGGTGGTCTCCTTGACGCCGCCCTCGATGACCTTGATGCAGGTGCCATCGACGAACCGCGGCAGCAGCTCAGCCAGCAGCGACGACATGGCTGGTGCCCCCTCAGACGGCTTCAGCGCAACGGCGTTGCCGGCGGCGATCGCACCGATGACCGGGTCCAGGGACAGCACTGAGATGATCGGTAGACATGTCGTTTGGAACGCATGAATTTCATGGTTTTCCCCATTTGAAATCAGACACAGTATGAAGAGCAAGAAGATAAAAATATCACTTGAGCTTCTCCGCAACAAAAATTAATTATTACAGCTGGATCTCGAGCCAATTTTCTTATATGTCCAGCTGCAACTGGTAAATCACTTTATCATCTAGTGTCATAGGATTATTACTAGTAGTAAACTTCTTGTTTTGAAATCTATATCTATATCTATATCTATACCTATTATTACAGGGAGGTGATATTTTTGGTTTCGTCTCGTTTTGTTTGATCCACTTTAATTAATTTCACGTACGCTATTTGGTTTCGTTACATGCCACCCGTTTTGGCCCAATGGAGGAAGCCCACCTGACGGAACACTGTGGTCCACGTCCGAAGAGCTGGCAAACAAAAAAAATAGCCGATGGCAGGGTTCGATCTCATAACCCGCTAACCGGCCACACACAGTTTGTCCAACTAACCCAGCTAGAGATATGAGAAAATTATTTTTCTCCCATTGCAATACACGGGCCTTTTTGCTAGTAAACATACAATTTTAATAAAACGGTAATGCACCTTTCTCTTCATAAGATGGTTGGATGTTAATCCAAAAGTATAACGTGACTCAGATTTATGAAGACATAAACTTCTAAATAGACAAATGTTCCCATCATCCGGGTGAAGGAGACGTTGCTTATGGTTCAAAGTGTATAAACGTGACATTTTGCATGGTAGTACTAGGTAACAATATGGCTGAAATAGAGACATTGCTTATTTTTAAAATGTCGTAAAGTGAAATTTGAAGTCGCTAATTGTATGTAAAACGACACATTTTGATAACTAATATAGTTTCTGTTAAGTTATTTTTCTTACACATGCTTTCTAATTTAATCTGTGTTTGCGCACAATGGTCGCAGCCTCTTTATCCATATAGAGCGCGACCGATGGCCATTCGAATCTGCTAGAGTTACTGTTAGCGGGGGGTCAAAATATGGCAATATTCTTTTGAAGGGGTAAAAGTGTTTAAATGTGTTGAAAAGTGACATGCACATTGAAAACGATGCGTGGTTAGTTGTACTTTCTCAGTACCAGTGCATAAGTCATGTTACAAAAACCAAATAATCCCAAAACACTTAGACGCGGTTTATTAACTCTCACCTCGTTTTTTATTTCTTGATTGACATGAATAAAGGAATTAACCAATAAGAGACGTGACGCATGTATGTTTTTAATGACTTAAGACTACCTAACACGGCATGAAGTGGCCAGTTCATTGCATGCAGTGTTATTAATTAGCAAATGAACTTTAAGTTCTCTTGTTTTTCCCTCCGCCTTGATCATAGTGCACAACGTAAGATGACTTATGCACTGATACGAAGGGAGTACTCCCTCCGTCTAGGTGTGTTAGTCACCTTACGAAAACCAAATAATCTCAAAACACTTAGGCACGGTACATTAACTCGCTCCTCGTTTCTTGTTTAGTGACATATCAACCAATAAGAAATGTAGGCCATGCATGCTTTCAATAACTTAAGACTATCAAACATGATGACTTAGAGGGTGCTTGGATTCAAGGGACTTATTTTAGTCTAACAAAAAATAGTCTCTTTAAAAGGCTAAAACTAAAGAGGGGCTAAAACTAGTCTTGAGACTAAAATATTTTAGTTAGGGGTACCCCTACTAAAATGTGAATTAGTCCTCTCTCTTTTCATTTAACTCCCCTCCTTTAACACATGCGAGTTCTGGATTGGAGGATTTGAAGGATAATAAATGCTCATTAACTTAATTTTAGTCTCTTTAGTATTTGGATCCAAGCATGGATGAGGCTAGCAAGTTTTAGTCTCACTACTTTTAGTCATGAGACTAAAATGTATCCAAGCACCCTCTTATACACCTAGACGGAGGGAGTACTACTAATCCAGTTGTGCATTTTATCATGTGTAAAAAATAGGCACTCGTAAATGATGATTATGTTGTTGGCTAAAGAGTTGTCCAGATATCTCTAAAAGAATAAAAATGAAAAAGAAACAGATATACAGTGCATGAAAGACGCACGGTACCAGACAGGCGTAATGCACGAAAGATACATGACACAGAAGAAAATAAATGAAGCTACATTTCATTGATGGCTTTGTGGCCGTCAACCAACAAACTATCTGAAACTGAGCCATCTCAGCGAGATGCACTATTCTGGCAGCGCAGGAAGATGGAAGTGATTTGTAGAAGAGCTGAAGATACCAAAGTATAAATGCCGACAGCGACGGAACGAAACCCAAACCCGCAGGACGGCAATCATGTACACCACCCTCCGTTCTGCAACAGTGAAGTAGTGGGGATGCCTACGTGGCACTTCATTACGTGCACACCAACCACAGTTATATGCCAGGCGCATTTACCCGCAAAAGAAAAAAAGAAAAAAAAGAGTACATGCCAGCCGCATGAGCATGTGTGGCTGAGCAGATCATTCCCATTCTTATAGTACTTACATCTCATGGCTCATGCACACATGTTGCATGCATGCACCAGCTAGTGGCTGTTCCCAGTTTTTGGGCAACTTTTTAGTTGATGATCTTCCTCTGTTTATATTCCCTTTAATCAGTATGATCCAGTTTCATTTTAAATTTAATTTGATGCCTCCTATACACAATGAAATTAGTAGCGCACGCCTGAAAGCTTGTTGAATGGCATTTTAATTTATCGCTAAACAATTTTTTCTGTCAACTTAGGGTTCCATGCATAATGAACTTACAGAGAGGGTAGTTCCAGGCGGAGATGACGAGCACGAGGCCGAGGGGCTCTGGCGTAATCCTCGCCGTCGAGGGGAAACTCATGAGCTTTGCAGGAACCTGAATCAAGGGTACGTCCCTATTCGATCAATGCTTAATAAGATAATGGACATTGTGTGATATAAATCTGCAAGTGGTTAGCTGCTGCGGGTACAAGAGCATGATTGGTTTTCTATCAATAGGTTTGTGTACAGTGTAGGCTTGATAGCTGTAGAGACACTGTTGATTAAGCTATCGACATCTCACATCATATCAAGGTACTAGTGAATCGACAATGATATACCTTCTGGGGTTTCATCCATTTCTTGAGATTCTTCAAGGCAAACAAGCACGACGACTTGATCAGAGATAGCTGCCTCATCAAAATTCACAATTGACAAGAGAACAAATAACATGTGAGTAAGCATGTGACCAGCTACGAGAGTAAGCCCAGTGCGAAATAGATAAATAAACCAAAAAGCTCAAATAATACATGAACTTTCTTTTTGGAGTTGATAACACATGAACTTGACAGACCGTTTTTTGCGTGTGGTATTTAGTTTCAGGTGATCCGAGAGAAACGAAGTTTTGCGGAATTTGATTTCGATCTGTGGGCAGATGCTTAAATAATTGGGCTTACGTGTATACACTGTGCATGTATGATTGATTTTCTTCCATTTTAGTTGGTGCCATAGTTACATGACACCATCCGATTGAATTTAAAGAAAGAAAAATAGGGCTGTGAAATTATAGTAGTACTGTATGACGAAGCGAGTTGTGAATCGAACATGCAAATAGAACAGACAGGGACTTTAAGAAGCCAGAAATTTCAGATCAGTTTATCAATCTAGTCGACCCAATTAATACTCCTCCCTCCGTTTTAAATTACTTGTCATCGAAATGGATGTATCTAGAACTAAAATAAATCTAGATATATTCATACCTGCGATAAGTAATTTGGAACGGAGGAAGTACCTAGCAAGGAATCTCAAAAAAAAAAAACAGAAGAAGGAACCCGCGAAGATCTTATAACAAACTAATCCAACGTATGAATATGATCGATCGTAATCGTAGCGGAGAAATTAGGACGCGTGGATGCTGCTTGACGTACCTCGTGGACGTGTGCTTCGGTCTTGGGCTTGCCGAGGTCGGCGTGGAGGGCGTCGCATATCTCCGCCTCCATCTCCGTGGCCATCCGCAGAACCCCTCGCAGCTGCGCCGCCCGCCACTCCGCCGGCCTCGTCTGCCCCGCCGCGAACCTCTCCCGGAGCTCCTGCACAGCCGCCGCCCGGGACTCCACCATGTTATATATGTAATCTAGCTAGCTCCTGGTGAATTACCTGCAAGCAAGCCAGTTAGGTCGGTGATATGGAGGGAAGGAGGAGGCTGGAGGTGGTTTGTCTTGTGGAGAGATGAGAGACGTGCTTATATATGTTTGACGTTTTGTTCTAAAAAAAAATGTTTGACGTTTCTACAAGATTTTTGTTTAAAGCGGTTGGTCGCTCTGTTTTGCTCTTATCGCTTTGTTCGTTTGATCTTCTCCGATAGTCGGATCAGCACCACCCGTCCTTTGAAGATTATGATGAAATTAATCATTGCGGTCATGTCAAAAAATATATAGAGATTAACCATTGTGGTGTGCAAAAGTAATACTCTCATTGATTTAAAAAAGTAATACTCTCTTTCAATTCATTCAGTTTATGATACTTTCCAGAATACACATTCCTAACCCAATAATGATGATTCAAAATATCAATAGGTCCGAATCCTTTATTTCAACACATGACATCCTATCTGTGTTGCCACTTATTCTCTTTCTGACCCTCGTCGACGGTGGCCTCATTGTTGACACAATCATACCACGTCTGCGTGTGGTCAATTTTAAGACATCTCTCTCGGCATAAGATGAGAAATCTGCTTTTCTTTCCTGCGAGATTTTGGTGGAGCGTGCATGCATGGTTATAAGTGGCTTGTTTCGTCTCCAATCTGATTTTGCTGGGGTGTTCATTTCGAATCCGAATCGACACTAGAGTCAATAATCTAGATTACATTGTAATGATTCTAACACCCATGGAGTCTTGGTGCTGATCATGTTTTGCTCATGAAAGAGGCTTAGTCAATGGGTCTGCAACATTCAAATCCGTATATATTTTGCAAATCTCTATATCTTCCTCCTTGACTTGATCGCGAATGGAATTGAAGCGTCTCTTGATGTGTTTGGTTCTCTTGTGAAATTTGGATTCCTTCGCTAAAGCAATTGCTCCAGTATTGTCACAAAAGATTTTCATTGGGCCCGATGCACTAGGTATTACACCTAGATCGGATATGAACTCCTTCATCCAGATTTCTTTATTTGCTACTTTCAAAGCAGCTCTGTACTCCGCTTCACATATAGATCCCGTCACGACGCTCTGCTTGGAACTGCACCAACTGTCAGCTCCACCATTCAATATAAACTAGACAATTCCCCGCGCGTTGCTGCGGGAATTTGTTGTAGATTTTCAGATAACATTCACGTATCAAATAATAAAACCATTTGATTCAATGATATGAAACATAGGTGACCTTTATTTTCATAAATCTATTGTTCAAATTTATTGGTCACATTTAAAAGCTATAAATACAATTCTTTTGCGTTCTTTACTTTTGAAATTGCATATGTGTATTTGTTGCGAGCTTCCCTTAGTAAAACAATAAAGAACATGACTGATTATTGTTCAAAGAATTAGGTGGCATCCTGGATAAGATGTTTACGTTATTAATTAAAATAGATGGAGTAAGGCAAAAAAGTGATATGAAAAATAGAGAGCGAACCAATATTCAGTACTTGCTGCTTATGTTGTCCATCTGTACTAGCTATCCATCCATGGTTGAACTGATGAAGTGGTAAGGAGAAATAAGGTTCCATATATTTTCTCAGTAATAATAATTATGAAGGTAAAAGATTAAGACTTCATAGTGTGACCTTGGAAATGCAAAAACTTCAAATCACAACACATAATGTCATTGCCTCCAAAGGTAAACATAACGCATCCAAGCAACTGTTACATCATTTTTTTAGTAATAAGCCATTTGACATCACATATAGAGATCTAGGATTTGAAAACAAATTGCACAATCGTTCAGAGATAATCTTTAAGATCATATCGGAAAGCAAGAACTACTAATAAGTTGTGGGCATCGCACACCATAGTACTGCATTCTTGCTAATAAACAAAGTCAAAGATACAAAAGGATTTAAAACAAACTGTAGACAAAGTGAAATGGTAAGACAACATACTTTAGTACAATCATAGTCCATTGTTGCCAAATAACACAACCATAGTAATCGCATCTTTTTGAATGTCCAGCTACTGCTGCCAATACATGGAATATATTTATTTAGCAGTAAAACATGGATCGCAGTCCTTTGTTGTATATTTTTCTTAGTGGAATTATTCCACTTGTCCTGAAATGTTTCCTGATTTATTGTTGTTTGTGGTGTTGCCCAAAGATATAATGGCAAATAAATATAACTAATTGGTGGATACAATGGGGGATATAATTAACCGGGCCAGGTTGTAAAGCGTATCTCTAGTTACCAGATCATACTTACTATGATGGGGCTTAAGAACTTTCACAGGGTAATGTCATCACACTTATGAGCTTACCAGGTTGAATAGAGCTGAGACTGCAAGAATTGACAAACTATAAAAAGACATGGGTAGTTATACGTGTGTAAAATAGTTTGATGCTTACATTCAGGTCGCTAGTAGTCTTAGTTGTAATGCAATACCCTGCAAATAAAAAATATAAACACAAAGATCAGTTTGCAGTGTTGCAGCTCAAATTGATATATCCACAAATGCCTGCCAAGCCAAATACCTGGTCTGATCCTAAAAAAAGAAAAAAAAGCAAATACAATATTGAAAGAAGAATACTATTCAAAGGAGGGATAGGCTAGTCTGGCATGACTACTGATAGTTCTTGCTCCAAAAGAAAACACTGCTTAGTATTCTCTATTCCTGGACCTACTCTTTTATTACCTAGATGTCATGGTGCGTAGATCTGGGAGTTAACAAATGGCATTAGTGAAAATTAATAATTGATGGTACACCATATCTGTAATATTATGAAGTACTCGTCCAATGAAGCTAAACAAAATGCACTCTTACCTTGCCATTTGTTGTAGAGAACTAAACATTACTGAATTTATGTTCATCTTTAGTTCACATACCAAGATTTACTGAACACCAACCTAAGTGAAAAGAAAGTGTAGCAGGACTTAAAATTCATAGACAGAGAAGAAAAAGAACGACAATATGACATAGAAACCTGTAAGGAACATTTAGTATGACAGCCATATCATGCCAATCTGCAGCATCTCAGACACCAACCTATACTTTGAGCTTTGAATCGGTCAAGATAAGATTTTTGCAAGATAGTTAGCTGATGCAGTTCTAGTCACAACAATTCTAAATCTCTGGATTTAAGAGCCGGACTCATAAAAACTGGATGGGACATCATGAGGAAGAGGTTGAGCGGGTACCTGGTACAGAGAAGGGAGGCAATATCGGGGATGCAGGTGTGTTCCTGCCAACACGTGCATCACCAGCAAGCAATGGGCGTCGGCAACGGAGGCTTCAAATTCGGACCACCGTGAAGGTTGATGATTATCGAAGGACGAAACTGACGACCCTCGAGTAGATCTTTGGTACCAATTGTGGCAGTTAGTTGAGCGTGTGGAGGCAGGAGTAAATCCATCCGGCTTTTTACACGAACCATTTGTTTCTGCTGCAATGGAGATTCAAGAAGATGAAGAGGAAGACAGGCTGCCGTAGGGAAGATAAGAGGTTGAGATGTGGAATCCTTACGGGGGGAGGGGGGATTAAAGAGTGTTGCCCTCCTTAGTGGAGAAGAAAGGAAGCAAAGGAGGCGTGCAACTGGAAAGTAAAGAAGGAAGCAGAGGGGGCGCGCCTGCGTTGGGGGAGAAGGAAGAAGCAATGTGTACGGGGACCTTCAGGAAATAGAAACTGATGCTGGGACCGGAAAAAATAGAGATTTCTTACAGAAAAAATGATGAGAAAACTCAAAAAATGATGAGGTGGAAGGCTGATGATGTGGATAGACTACATGTCAAGAGAAATAGGATAGCGGGGATGACCTATTTAGGTATTATAGATACGTATCTGATTTGCGACTTAGAGTCATCCGGATCAGTGTCAAAGCTTGCATCGATGTAACCATTTACGACAAGCTCTTTGTCACCTCCATAAATGAGAAACATATCTTTAGTCCTTTTCAAGTATTTTAGGATGTTCTTGACCGCTGTCCAGTGATCCACTCCTGGATTACTTTGGTATCTCCCTGCTAAACTTATAGCAAGGCACACATCATGTATGATACACATCATTGCATACATGATAGAACCTATGGCTGAGGCATAGAGAATGACTTTCATTTTCTCTCCATCTTCTGCAGTGGTCGGGCATTGAGTCTGACTCAACTTCACACCTTGTAACACAGGCAAAAACCCTTTCTTTGACTGATCCATTTTGAACTTCTTCAAAATATTATCAAGTTATGTGCTTTGTGAAAGTCCAATTAAGCGTCTTGATCTATCTCTATAGATCTTGATGCAATATATAAGCAGCTTCACCGAGGTATTTCATTGAAATATTCTTATTCAAGTATCCTTTTATGCTATCTAGAAATTCTGTATTATTTCAAATCAACAATATGTCATCCACATATAATATTAGAAATGCTACAGAGCTCCCACTCACTTTCTTGTAAATACAGACTTCTCCAAAAGTCTGTATAAAACCATATGCTTTGATCACACTATCAAAGCGTATATTCCAACTCCGAGAGGCTTGCACCAGTCCATAAATGGATCGTTGGAGCTTGCACACTTTGTTAGCACCTTTAGGATAGACAAAACCTTCTGGTTGCATCATATACAACACTTCTTTAAGAAATCCATTAAGGAATGCAGTTTTGACATCCATTTGCCAAATTTCATAATCATAAAATGCGGCAATTTCTAACATGATTCAGACAGACTTAAGCATCTCTACGAGTGAGAAAGTCTCATCGTAGTCAACTCCTTGAACTTGTCGAAAACCTTTCGCAACAAGTCGAGCTTTGTAGACAGTAACATTACCGTCAACGTCACTCTTCTTCTTGAAGATCCATTTATTCTCTATGGCTTGCCGATCATCGGGCAAGCCAACCAAAGTCCATACTTTGTTCTCATACATGGATCCCATCTTAGATTTCATGGCCTCAAGCCATTTCGCGGAATCTGGGCTCATCATCACTTCCTCATAGTTCGTAGGTTTATCATGGTCTAGTAACATGACTTCCAGAACAAGATTACCGTACCACTCTGGTGCAGACCGTAATCTGGTTGACCTACGAGGTTCGGTAGTAACTTGATTTGAAGTTTCATGATAATCATCGTTAGCTTCCTCACTTATGGTGTAGGCATCACTGGAACTGATTTCTGTGGTGAACTACTTTCCAATTCGAGAGAAGGTACAACTACCTCATCAAGTTCTACTTTCCTCCCACTCACTTCTTTCGAGAGAAACTCCTTTTCTAGAAAGGATCCATTCTTAGTAATGAATATCTTGCCTTTGGTTCTATGATAGAAAGTGTACCCAACAATTTCCTTTGGGTATCCTATGAAGACGCATTTCTCTGATTTGAGTTTGAGCTTATCAGGCCGAAGGTTTTTCACATAAGCATCACAACCCCAAACTTTAAGAAACGACAGCTTAGGTTTCTTGCCAAACCATAGTTCATATGGTGTCGCCTCAACGGATTTAGATGGTGCCCTATTTAATGTGAATGCAGTTGTCTCTAAAGCATAACCCCAAAACGGTAGTGGTAAATCGGTAAGAGACATCACAGATCGCATCATATCTAATAAAGTACGGTTACGACGTTCGGACACACCATTACGCTGTGGCGTTCCAGGTGGCATGAGTTGTGAAACTATTCCACATTGTTTTAAATGAAGACCAAACTCGTAACTCAAATATTCGCCTCCGCAATCAGATCGTAGAAACGTTATTTTTTTGTTAGGATGATTTTCCACTTCACTCTGAAATTCTTCGAACTTTTCAAATGTTTCAGACTTGTGTTTCATTAAGTAGATATACCCATATCTGCTCAAATCATCTGTGAAGGTCAGAAAATAACGATACCCGCTGCGAGCCTCCACACTCATCGGACCGCATGCATTAGTATGTATTATTTCCAATAAGTCAGTGGCCCGCTCCATTGTTCCAAAGAACAGAGTCTTAGTCATCTTGCCCATGAGACATGGTTCGCAAGCATCAAGTGATTCATAATCAAGTAATTTCAAAAGCCCATCTGCATGGAGTTTCTTCATGCGCTTTACACCAATATGACCTAAACGGCAGTGCCATAAATAAGTTGCACTATCATTGTTAACTTTGCATATTTTGACTTCAATATTATGAATATGTGTATCACTATGATCGAGATTCAATAAAAACAGACTACTCATCAAGGGTGCATGACCATAAAAGATATTACTCAGCTAAATAGAACAATCATTATTCTCTGTTTTAAATGAATAACCATCTCGCATCAAACAAGATATAGATATAATGTTCATGCTCAACGCTGGCACGAAATAACAATTATTCAGGTCTAAAACTAATCCCGAAGGTAGATGTAGAGGTAGCGTGCCGGCGGCGATCACATCGACCTTGGAACCATTCCCGACGCGCATCGTCACCTCCTCCTTAGCTAATCTTCGTTTAATCTACAACCCCTGTTTTGAATTGCAAATATGAGCAACATAACCAGTGTCAAATACCCAGGCGCTACTACGAGCATTAGTAAGGTACACATCAATAACATGTATATCAAATATACATAACACTTTGTGTAACATCCCAGTTTTCAATTTGGATGTTAATCATTAGGTCATCATATGCATCCATGATTCTTGCATTTTGAATTTATTTTATTCAGACATTTTGATCCTAGAGACCTTAAGCAACTCAAGGACCATTTGAGAGTTGGAGGTTTTCATAAAATTCCATTTTTGAATTTTCAAAATTGGTAAATTGGATCAAAGTGAATTTTTTTGAAATTATTTTTCCAATTATCCTAAAATAAATAAAATAATAAGAGAAGATAATATGACTGCTTCAAACTAGAGGAAATAATGGAAATTTAATTTTGAATAACAAAATTATTTTATTTGAATTTTATTCGGCTAAATTAGGAAAAATGCATTTTAAAAAAACTGTATTTTAGCCCAGAAAAATGTTCACGTGGTCCTAAATATTAGTAGAGGACCGTGAAAATTATTTTGGGGATTTTAGGATTTTTATTTATTTTATTTTGGATTTTTCCTTTTTAGCAAAATTATTAAAAAAAACTCTCTTCGACCGACTGGGCCGAAGCTCTGCCGACCCGCAGCCGCCGCCTTCCCCGCGCGCGCCGCCCCCGCCTTCCCCGCGCGCGCCGCCGCCGTGGCCGAGCCAGAGTC